>NW_024068744.1:0-107350 GCF_009389715.1 Phoenix dactylifera
ACTTGAACTGGGCTTACCCACTGACTATCAGAAATAGGATATATAATTCTTGCATCTAAAAGCTTGATGACCTCGGCTCGAACTATGTCCTACATGATTGGATTAAGTCGCCTTTGTGGTTCTCTAGAGATTTTTGCATCTTCTTCTAGATGGATTTTATGTTGGACCACAGAAGGGCTAATCCCCTTGATATCAGCTATAGACCAACCGATTGCTTCTTGATTTTTCTGAAGGATATTTAACAACTTCTCTTCCTGTTCTTCAGTTAAATTTGATGCAATAATAACAGGTAAGGTATTGTTGTCCCCGAGAAATGCATATTTTAAGTTTTCAGGCAGATCTTTAAGCTCAAGCTGGGGAGGTTTGACACTTGAAGGTACTAGCTAAGATTCATGTATAGATAATGATTCAAATTTAGTAGCCCATCTGCTAGTATCCATTACAGGAATGGAATCTAACAATGCATTAACCTCCTGATTTGACTCTCCTTCCTCACAATCTTGGCTGAATTAGGCCAAACATCTTTCTAGTAGATCAGAATAACTTGATTCCTCGAAGGACTTGCTGATTATATTCTCAATCATGTGAATTTCTTCTAAATCGTCCATCTCAGATGGTTGATTACTACTGTGAAAGACATTGAGCTGGACAGTCAAGTTTCCAAATGCTAAGATCATTATCCCATTTCGGCAACTTATCACAGCATTTGACGTGGCCAAAAATGGTCCGCCTAGCACCGGAATGTGACTACCTGGATTTTTCACTGGTTCAGTTTCTAGGACTACCTGGATTTTTCACTGGTTCAGTTTCAGGATAGTAAAACTCATTTACCTTTACAATTACATCCTCTACAATTTTCTTAGGATACTTCACAGTCCTATCTGCTAATGACAAAGTAATGTTTGTGGGCTTTAATTCCCCCAAACCTAGTTCGGTGTAGACAGAATAGGGTAACAGGTTTACACTAGCTCCTAAATCTAGGAGAGCTCTCCGAATGATGGTTTCTCCTATTTTAATTTCAACAGTGGGGCAACCAGGGTCCTTGTATTTTGAGAAAATCTGTTGTTGAATAAGAGATGAGGCTTGTGCTGCCATCACAGCTTGCCTAGGAATACTGATTTTCCTTTTTACTGTGGTTAGGTCTTTTAAGAATTTTGTATAGGAGGGGATCTGTCTGATGGCATCTAGGAGGGTAAATTTATTTGGACATTTTTAAAGACTTCCATGATTTCATCATCCTAAGATTTTTTCTTTGAGTCTTGTAGTCTACTAGGAAAGGAATTCTTGGGTGTGTACGTCTCTATTGGTTTCTCCTCTATTACTTGTGTTCCCTATTCTTGTGCCTTTTTCTGAGTGGGGTTCGGTTCCTGCTTTTCTTCTTTTTCTTGTATAGGAAGTTAGACTTTGTTGTCCACTTGCTTGCCAGACCGTAAAGTGGTAATTGCCTGGACTTCATGGGTAGGGTTTCCATTAGAATCAATCTGAAACTGGCCTCTCGGCCTTTGATTCTGTTGCCTACTCGGGTTAAGCACTGGCTGACTAGGTAGTTCACCTTTCTTTCTATCCCCTACAGAGTTTGTTATTTGGCTTAGACTAACTTCAAGTTTTGCAATTGCTTGCGCATGGAATTGGTTAGTCTAGGTTTGAGCCATGTTGGTCTGTTGTTGCTGTTGGATAAAATCTTGTTGTTGTTTCATCATGTTAGCCATCGTGGTTTCTAATGGTTTGTTGTGGGATAGGGGTATTGTAAGGAGGTACAGATGGAACCAAATGTTGGTTCATTTGTGATGGACCTATCCGGAGAAGTTCCTCTGAAAATCTGGTGGACCACCTTGATGCTGAATAGGTTCATTTTGCTTGTATGAGAAATTTGGGTGGAACCTATTATCAGGGTGGTAGATTGGGCTGAATGAATTGGGAGTGGGCTTCTTGAAGGCTCTATATGAGTTTAGAGCATTTGCCTGCTCAGCCTTAATGTTGGGTAAACTAGGACAACATTCCACTAAATGCTCAAACTGTTACACAAGATACATAAGTCATGTGGCTCGTGTTCCACTTTCATGATGGGATTTAACTCTTTATATAAACTCGAACAAGTGGAAACAGTGAAAGAATCAAACTTTTTACTTAAGTTGTTCATTCTAGTCACCAGATTGGACATGACATTTTTGAGTTTTGGGTCTGCTTTCATTTCATAATTACCTGATTTTCTAGATCCGAACTCATCTCTATTTACTTCCTCACCATAGCTACTCCAATTTTGGGCATTTTCAGCTAAGTCAACAAGAAATTCATAGGCTTGATCTGGGTTTGGTTCATGAACCTACCCTTGTGCATGGACTCAATCATGTTCCTATGTGCCGGAGTTAGTCCTTTATAAAAGAAGTGGACCAGATCAGCCTTATCAAGCCCATAGTGCGGGCACTTGACCAAAAGATAATGAAATCTTTCCCAAGTTGAAAATTCCTCCTCAGATTTTTCTCTAAAAGTTTTGATGGCATCCCTTAATTTTTTTCAGTTTTTACCATGGGGATAGAATTTAGCCATGAACTTCCTAGATTAGTTATTCCCATGATGTGATGGAATTTGAGGCAAGGGAACACAGCTATGCAGCAACATGATCCTCTAAAGTCATGGGAAACAACCTTAATTTAATACCCTCTTCCATCTAAGTTTTGATTTCTAAACGTTGACAGATTGTCAAAAATTTGTTTAGATGAATGTAGGGTTGTTCACTCTCGAATCCATAAACGTTGGTACATGTTTATTGTTGCAGCCGCCGAGTCTCGAATTGGGCTGCATTATTAATTGGTAATACTATACAAGTAGGGGGACTAGCGGATGCGAGTGCAAACAACTCATTCAAAAGTTCTAAATATGTTCACCCATTGTAGAGATTGATGGTTGGTTTACAGTTCGCAAGTTGTGATGAAAAGTTCTATCAATTCTCAGGATCAAATGGGGTTAACTTATCCCCTTAATGACCTTCTACCATGCATACATATCAACATTCATTAGATTTGA
The DNA here is from genome assembly GCF_009389715.1 of Phoenix dactylifera. Lineage (NCBI taxonomy): Eukaryota > Viridiplantae > Streptophyta > Magnoliopsida > Arecales > Arecaceae > Phoenix > Phoenix dactylifera. The sequence continues at coordinate 3,025 of NW_024068744.1, forward strand.
CTCCTAAATGAACGAAATTCTAAGAGAAGAGAAGGGGCCAGACACAGATGACACAACCAATCACCTACACAACAATTTGACTCTATTAGTCTTAGAATTAAGTGAAGGTTTAGTAGCTTTTAATCTAGTTGCACAGAAATTTATCAGGTTAAAAAGTTTCTGAAATTCTCTCTTAGATTAGACGAGCTCCTAATCTCCCTTTCAGATTAAGCTTGAGCTTACCAGTTAAGCGATCTAGTAACCATGACCAGAAAAGTCTCGGGGTGTGTGAGGTGGTGCCAGAAGGGATACACCGCTACCACAATACCCTAACAGTTCTCACTATTGTAAAACTTTCCTAGACATCACAATTACTAAATCCTCATTAGAGTGGCTTTCCAGCCGCTTCTTTCCAAGAGCCTAATAGAGCTCGAAAATCCTAAGGCCAAATGTCTAATTGATTTTAACTTAATTTGGCTTAGGATATGTATGCAAGGTGGTTGATTTTTTGGGGCTAAGAACAGGTAATGACTTTCCGACCTTATCTTCTGATAGGTTTTGCTCTTAAACTATTTTATGCAAATGCTTAATACTAAATGCATTAAATATTCAATGATTTTTTAAGTTTATGGAATGTCATTAGGTTGTATTGATTAAACAAGCAAGCAAATTTTTTCTCTGGAGATTACTCCGTAAGGAACCCCAATAGAGGTATGATACCTCGGAGGATGCACCCTATCAATTACTAGCAAAAATAATAATTTTTTTTAAATTATTTTTTTAATTTAATTAATTCTTTAAACCTTTTTTTTAAAAAAAATTTCAAATTTTGAATTTTAGAATTCAATTTGAAATTTAAATTTTTAAATTTTAGAATTTTGGGATTTTTTTTTCAAGTTTTAATTATCTTTTTTTTTAAAATTTTAATTTTTTTTAAAAAAACTTTAAATTTCGAATTTCAAATTTTAGAATTTAATAACTATGAAATTATTAACTAAAAATAATCAAATAAGGAAAGTTAATAAAAATAAAAAAAAAATTTACAATTGGAGTGCGTTCACTCCGGGCATCCAAAATTCGATTTGATCTTTGTGATCGTTCTTGCTTCTCGATTTGCCTCCCCGGCAACGACGCCAAAATTTTGTTGTCCCGATTTCTGTTTACCTAAAATTATGCTAAACAGATCGTTGTTAGAACCGACAAATAAAGTTTAATTTAATTTTACTCTTACCTTTTCTACTCGAAGAATAGTAGTCGTAAGAGGTCGATCCACAGGGCGGCGATTGGAGTTGCATAAAAATTAAAGTGTTCACTCAGATTTGAAATCAATTTTTGAATGATAGAAGAAAAACATTTCGTCGGAGATGTTGACTGATTTTCTAGTCTACTAGAGAATCTTCATTATTTTTAAAATAGAGAAAAGACAAGTACTTAGAAATCGAAGAGCATTTATAAATTTCATTAAATATTTAACTATTCAAAGGAAAATTTTGGCATGGATGAAAACAGTGATTAAGAAGATTAAAGCCTGGAACCTAGATTGCATGAGAGAGAATTTCATATATTGCATGAAAAGAAAAATTATAGAATGTAAAAAATATAAATTAAAATTGCAAATCTAAAGCTCTTAAAATAAAACTCTCCAGTAAAATTGCAACAGAAAGAGTTACAAATAAAACTCTTAATTAAAATTAAAAACAACACTGCTCTTAATTAAAATAAAACAAAAAATAAAAAGAAAAAGAAGAACAACAACGTGCTCTGTTTGAAAACAGAGCACAAACTCAAAACTCTCTTTTTTTTTTTTTGGAACAGAGCTTCCCTTCCCTGTTTCTTTGGCCCACAACCGAGCTCTCCCCTCCTCCCTCTCTGTTTCCTCCCCCCCCTCTACCCAGCCGAGAACTCTCCTTTCTTATAGGCCCTTGAAGTCGCTTGGGAAGGCATCTCATCGTGGAGATTGGGTTGACAGCTTGCTGTGAGAAGGTGGGGACGCAGGCGGATGCCTGATGCGGAAAGCGATCGCGATACGTGGCATGTGTTAGGTTTCCCAGTGCCCTAGGGCGCAGCAGAAGATACGGGATTATAAAATTTTTTTATAAAACCCATTATATGAAACCCTAATAAGCCAAGATCACCTTAATAGTATAACCAAATAATGTAGAAAATATAATCTTGGTATAGAAGAATACCTATCATGCTATATCCAATATGTCTGAAAATGTCCTAAGGTGCCCAAATATTCACCCTCCAATGTTGATCCACACAGGAATGGGTTCAAGACTCTAGCTCTACCAAAACTTGATTCTAATTGTTCAAGCCTTCCAAAGGATTTAATTGGCTGATTTTCCTTCACTTTCTTCTTCCTTTCTACCTCTAAAACATTCACTAACCTTTTTGTCCTAAAGAAGACCCTCTTGTCTTGGGTTAGGACAAAAGAGAGAGGCTTGTAAGAAAGAAGGGATAAGGGAGAGAGAAGGAGAGGCTTTTTCTTGGATGATCTTTAGAACCCCAGGTTGCCTCCTTATTTATAAGAGATGGAGGGATGCATCATAAAAGGATGCATCCCATCCACACACCTCATCATGATGAGGCATGTGCCAAGAGAGGCATCCCATCATGATGGGGTGCTAAGGAGAAGGGTGTATCAATTTCTTTCTCACGTCTTCCTCTTAAATCCTGATGATCCAAGGGCCCAAATGCAGTGAACTAAAGCCAATGGTCCAGATCTAGGCGCCATCTAATGGTCCAGATCGAGGCATCATCATCCAGGATGTCATCCAATGGTCCAGAAGCAAGATCTCGTAGCATATCACGCGGTGAACCAGCCGTGCACCGTTCTGAGCAAATACAGCGTCCAAGATCTTCTCAGCATGCCAGCCCATTTGCGAAGCCAGCAGCTGCAGTCCTCACGCGGTGAGCATCCCAGATCACCTTCCATTCCGGCGGCCATTCCGAATGCAGCACCTTACATTCGTGCCGTATCGCGGTCAGCCCTTCCGCGTCAGGCGTTCGTCCGCATCGCTGCTAGCGTCCATGCCACGTATCGCGATCGCATTCCGCATCAGGCATCCACCCGCATCCCCACCTTCTCACAGCAAGCTGTCAGCCCAATCTCCGCGATGAGACGCCTTCCCAAGCGACTTCAAGGGCCTATAAGAGAGGCGAGTTCTCGGCTCGGTAGACGGGGTGGGGGGGAACAGAGAGGGAGGAGGGGAGATTTCGGTTGTGGGCCAAAGAAATAGGGGAAGGGAAGCTCTGTTCCAAAGAAAAAAAAGAGAGTTTTGAGTTTGTGCTCTGTTTTCAAACAGAGCACGTTGTTGTTCTTCTTTTTCTTTTTATTTTTTTGTTTTATTTTAATTAAGAGCAGTGTTGTTTTTAATTTTAATTAAGAGTTTTATTTGTAACTCTTTTTGTTGCAATTTTACTGGAGAGTTTTATTTTAAGAGCTTTAGATTTTCAATTTTAATTTATGTTTTTCACATTCTATAATTTTTCTTTTCATGCAATATATGAAATTCTCTTTCATGCAATCAAGGTTCCAGGCTATAATCTTCTTAATCACTGTTTTCATCCGTGCCAAAGTTTTTCTTTGAATAGTTAAATATTTCATGAAATTTATAAATGCTCTTCGATTTCTAAGTACTTGTCTTTTCTTTATTTTAAAAATAATGAAGATTCTCTGATAGACCAAAAAATCAGTCAACATCCCCGATGAAATATTTTTCTTCTATCATTCAAAAATCGATTTCAAATCCGAGTGAACGTTTTAATTTTTATGCAACTCCAATCGCCTTCATGTTGATCGACCTCTTACGACCACTATTCTTCAAGTAGAAAAGGTAAGAGTAAAATTAAATTAAACTTTGTTTGTCAGTTCTAACAACGATCTGTTTAGCATATTTCTAGGTAAACAGGAATCGGACAACAAAATTTTGGCGCCGTTGCCGGGGAGGTAAATCGAGAAGCAAGAACGATCACGAAGACCAAATCGAATTTTAGATGCCCGGAGTGAACGCACTCCAGTAGTAAGTTTTTTTTTTATTTTTATTAACTTTCCTTGTTTTGATTATTTTTATTTAATAATTTTGTAGTTATTAAATTTTGAAATTTGAAATTCGGAATTTAAAGTTTTTTTTAAAAATAAAATTTAAAAAAAGATAATTAAAACTTGAAAAAAAATCCCAAAATTCTAAAATTTAAAAATTTAAATTCAAAATTTGAATTCTAAAATTCAAAATTTGAAATTTAAATTTTTTTTAAAAAAAGGTTAAAGAATTAATTAAATTAAAAAAATTAATTAAAAAAAATATTATTTTTGCTAGTAATTGATAGGGTGCAATCCTCCGAGGTTATCATACCTCTATTGGGGCTCCTTACGGAGTAATCTCCAGAGCTTATTCAACGGGCATTCGGAGATTGACTGACGCATAAGGATTAGTTTTTAGTTTACATTCAAGTTATTCCTTTATAAAAAAAAAAATTTGCTTGCTCATTTAATCAATACTACCTAATGACATTCCATAAACTTTAAATAATCATTGAATATTTGCTGCATTTAGTATTAAGCATTTGCATAAAATAATTTAAGGGCAAAATCCAATAAAAAGATAAGGTCGGGAAGTCATTATCTGTCCTTAGCCCAAAAATCACCATATTGCATACATATCCTAAGCCAAATTAAATTAAAATTAATTAGACGTTAACCTTAGGAGTTTCGAGCTCAATTAGGCTCTTGGAAAGAAGCGGCTGAAAGCCACTCCAGTGATAATTTAGTAATTGATGATGTCTAGAAAAGTTTTACAACAGTGAGAACTGTTACGGGTATTGTGGTATCGGTGTATCCCTTCTGGCACCACCACACACCCTGGAACTTTTCTGGTCACTGGTTACTGGATCGCTTAACTGGTAAGCTCAAGCTTAATCTGAAAGGGAGATTAGGAGCTGTCTAATCTAGGAGAGAATTTTAGAAAATTTTTATCCTGATAAATCTCTGTGCAACTAGATTAAAAGCTACTAAAACTCACTTAATTCTAAGACTAATAGAATCAAATTATTATGTGGTGTTGGTTGTGGTCATCTGTGTCTAGCCCTTCTCTTCTCTTAGGATTTCGTTCATTTTAGGAGTCAAATCTAATTGAATTGTTAATAATGTATGCATGGTAGAAGGTCATTAAGGGATAAGTTAACCCCATTTGATCCTGAGATTGACAGAACTTTTCATCACAACTTGCGAACTGTAAACCAACCGTCAATCTCTACAATGGGTGAACATATTAGAACTTTGAATGAGTTGTTTGCACCTGCATCCGCTAGTCCCCCTACTTGCATAGTATTACCAATTAATAATGCAGCCCACTTGGAGATTCGGGTTGCAACAATAAACATGTTACCCAAGTTTCATGGGTTCGAGAGTGAACAACCCTACATTCATCTAAACAAATTTTTGACAATCTGTCAAACATTTAGAAATCAAAACTTAGATTAAGAGAGTATTAAATTAAGGTTGTTTCCCATGACTTTAGAGGATCGTGCTGCTGCATGGCTGTATTCTCTTGCCTCAAATTCCATCACATCATGGGAACAACTATCTAGAAAGTTCGTGGCTAAATTCTATCCCATGGTAAAAACTGAAAAAATTAAGGATGCCATCAAAACTTTTAGAGGAAAATCTGAGAAGGAATTTTTGCAACTTTGGAATTTTCCACTAGCTCGAGTTCATATAAAGAGTTAAATCCCATCATGAAAGTGAAACACAAGCCACATGACTTATGTATCTTGTGTAACAGTTCTGAGCATTTAGTGGAATGTTGTCCTAGTTTATCCAACATTAAGGCTGAGCAGGCAAATGCTCTAAACTTATATAGTGCCTTCAAGAAGCCCACTCCCAATTCATTCAGCCCAATCTACCACCTGATAATAGGTTCCACCCAAATTTCTCATACAAGCAAAATGAACCTATTCAGCATCAAGGTGGTCCACCAGATTTTCAGAGAAACTTCTCTCGGATAGGTCCATCACAAATGAACCAACATTTGGTTCCATCTGTACCTCCTTACAATACCCCTATCCCACAACAATCTTCACCATTAGAAACCATGATGACTAACATGATGAAACAACAACAAGATTTTATCCAACAGCAACAACAGACCAACATGGCTGAAACCCAGACTAACCAATTCCATGCGCAAGCAATTGTAAAACTTGAAGTTAGTCTAAGCCAAATAGCAAACTCTCTAGGGGATAGAAAGAAAGATGAACTACCTAGTCAGCCAGTGCCTAACCCTAGTAGGCAACAGAATCAAGGGCCGAGAGGCCAGTTTCAAATTGATTCTAATGGAAACCCTACCCATGAAGTCCAGGCAATTATCACTTTACAGTCTGGCAAGCAAGTGGACAACAAAGTCCAACTTCCTGTACAAGAAAAAGAAGAAAAGCAGGAACTGAACCCCACTCAGAAAAAGGCACAAGAACAGGGAACACAAGGAATAGAGGAGAAACCAATAGAGACGTACACACCCAAGGCTCCCTTTCCTAGTAGACTACAAGACTCAAAGAAAAAATCTCAGTACGATGAAATCATGGAAGTCTTTAAAAATGTCCAAATAAATTTACCCTTCCTAGATGCCATCAGACAGATCCCCTTCTATGCAAAATTTTTAAAAGTCCTAACCACGGTGAAAAGGAAAACCAGTATTCCTAGGCAAGCTGTGATGGCAGCACAAACCTCATCTCTTATTCAACAACAGATTGCCCCAAAATATAAGGACCCTGGTTACCCCACTGTTGAAATTAAAATAGGAGAAACCATCATTCGGAGAGCTCTCCTAAATTTAGGAGCTAGTGTAAACCTGTTACCCTATTCTGTCTACACCGAACTAGGTTTGGGGGAATTAATGTTGGGAACCCGCCCATGTCGCTGATATTTCAAAAATTAAATCAGATGGCAGCGGAATCGGCATGCACGGGTTCGATGTTCATCGCATGAACGTTGTTTTGAGACCTTTCATAATTAGGTAAGAATTAAAACTTTTAAAACTAATAGGAAGATCAAATTTTCACCTTGCGCGGGTAGATGATCACCGCAAATCTGAATTCATGGTTTTGGAAGAGGGTTCGCTTGAAGCCGTTCAAACGTCCGGCCTCTACGGGTATCCACACGAAGCAGGATCCGATCCAAGCTTTCTATCTCACCGGGGTGCTAGCTCCCTTGCAGAGATAGCTTTGATGGCTGATGTCCTCCCTCTCAATCAACTCTTGATTGTGCTTAGAAGGAGGAAGAAGAAGGATGAAGAAGAGGAAGAAGATGATCCCCTACGCAGCCTTCTCTTGTTCCTTGTGTTGGATGAAGGAAGGGAAGGGAAGGAGGCCGCCAACACTTGGAGAGCTTTTTCCTTGCTTGCGGCTGAGAACACCAAGGAAAGGAGAGGGCCACGGCTTGGAGGAAGAGAGGTTTCAATCTTGAGGGGGGCCGGCCCTAGTCCTCCTTTTAAAGTGAGTGGAGCTCCTAACAATTAGGAGCTCCATGATAACTTACCAAAGAAGGGGCGCCGGCCCTAGCTCTTCATGTCGCCCTAGCCAAGTGGAGAGGGGCTGATGTCCCTCTTACTTGGTTAACCTAATCCTCTTTCAAAGAGAATTAGGTGCCTCTCTCATGGTTTAATCCTAATCTAATTAGGATTCGCCAAATTGGGTTCAATCTATGCTAGTCCTAATCCAATTAGGACTTGAATGAACCATGACTCAATTGAACTCTTCAATCCTAATCCAATTAGGAGTCATATTGATTCATTAGATTATTAATTAATTTAGACTTAAGGAATCCTAATCCAATTAGGATTTGTTTAATTTTAGTCCTAATCCAATTAGGACTCTATTTGAATCCGAAGTCCTAATCTAATTAGGATTTCTAGGAATCCTACTCCAAGTAGGAATCCTATTTTAATTCAAAATTCCTAATCTCATTAGGATTGTAGGAATCCTATTCCAAGTAGGAATTCCAGTCCTACTCCAACTAGGATTTCCAGTCCTAATCCAATTAGGATTCTAGGAATCCTACCCGAAGTAGGACTCTTATTTCAAGTCCAATTAATTAATTTCCTTAGTTCCTTCTTCAACTTCTTTATCAATCAAATTGATTACTTGTGATTCTTAATCACGATTTCAACCATCGGATCGGTCAATACTTCTTGTGTGTGTGACCCCATAGGTTCTATTCTGACCGGTAGTGAGATATATTGTGATCTCTATTTCAATATCATTGAAAACTCCTTTCAATGGGTTGGAACGATTCCAACTCAACTCATTAGGATTTATCGATCATCGAGATAATCCCTGTGAGTCCCACCATCCACCAGTGACACCTAGCAGCATGTAGTGGCTACCCAGCAGAATGGAATGATGAACCTCTAGGTGCAGTTAACATGTGATACAGTCCTACTATCGTGGATCCCTACAGGACGGAGGTCATGGACAACTCGTCAAACCCCATCGTCTGTCATATGTCAAGATTTATTCGACTTGAGTTCGATAGTGGAAAACTCTTTTTCCACTTTATATTACTGCCCTGGCCAAGGTCTTAGAACTCAGTCTAACAAATCACATAGGATCACTCCTCTTCTATCAAGGTCGATAGATTCCTTATAGGTGCATACCCTACTCCTACAGTGAACCTACTGCAGCCAATCTACACTGCATGGACCCATATGGCTAGAGACCATGTATGTGTGCAGTCAAACTACAATAACCTCACTGTGAGTAGCCAAAGCACCGCAGGTCAAAGGACCAATCACACTACTGCAACATCAAGCAAGTCACTGACGAGTGGATAGATATCCAAGTGACTTCTTGTCTTGGTCATGCTCAGTACCCTTGTTCTCTAACAAGCACCTGCACTATCACTTCAGTGTCCCTATACTGTAGACTCAAGTCTCGTCCATCTAGAAGGAAAGTGATCTGTGCACTGATTGGATCGATCACCGTCCTCGTGATGATCCATTGATCAGGAGCATTTAGAAATTAATCACCAATGATACATGGCTCAAATTCTCAACTCTTGAGAATATGTATCATCATCTTATTAATTCCTTGGACGATTCATAGACACATAAACAATATGAATGAAAAGATGCCTTTTATTTATTTAATAATAAATAGTCAAGTACAAAATTATGTCCCTAGAATTAATAATGTGTCAGCCAGATTGGGTTCTAGGGCATACATCTAACAATCTCCCACTTGCACTAAAGCCAATTGGTCATATATCTTAGGCCCATCTTCTCAAGGTGGGCTTCAGTCTTTTGCTGACTCAGCTGCTTAGTGAACGGGTCCGCCACGTTATCCGCGGAGTCTACTCTCTACACCTCTACATCATAGTCGCGTATGAAATGGAAGCGCCGCTCTATGTGCTTGGACTTCTGATGAGACCATGGCTCCATAGCTAGTGCTATGGTGCCAATGTTATCGCAGTAAAGTGTTATGGCATCTGATGACATTACACCTAACTCTGCAATTAACTTTTAATCAGAAGGTTTCTACTGCACCCTTAGATACGGCTTAACATTCAGCTTCTAAGGTAGAATCTATAATGATCGGTTGTTTGGAACTCTTCCAATTTACTGAATCACAATTGCACATATTCTGATGTAGACTTTCTATCATCAATATGTGTGCATCCTTCTACCTTCAACTCTGATCTTCTCCCAAAGACCAAGAACATGTCCTTAGTTCTTCTCAAGTACTTAAGACTGTTCTTCACAGCTATCCAGTGCTTCTTGCCTGGATCCGACTGATATCTGCTTGTGACACTCACAGCAAGAGCTATATCAGGTCGTGTACACAGCATGGCATACATGAGGCTTCCTATTGCCGATGCATAGGAAATCTTGCTCATGCGTTGAATCTCTTCAGATGTGTTGGGGCACATCTTCTTGGAGAGATGAATTCCATGCCTTAGGGGTAAGAGACCCCTCTTGGAGTTTTCCATGCTGAACCTCTTCAGCACCTCCTCTATGTACATCTTCTGTGAAAGGCCAAGCATCCTTTTAGATCTATCTCTATAGATCTTTATTCCCAAAATATAGGATGCTTCCCCAAGGTCTTTCATGGAGAATTCTTTTGACAACCAGACCTTGACCGAGGTTAGTATGGGAATATCATTCCCAATCAGGAGAATGTCATCTACGTACAGTACGAGAAAAACGACAGCACTCCCACTAACCTTTTTGTAAACACACGGTTCCTCTTCGTTTTTGATGAAATCAAACGTTTTGATTGCATCATCGAAACGAGTGTTCCAACTCCGAGATGCTTGCTTTAGTCCATAGATGGACCTTTGCAGCTTGCAGACCTTGTGATCTCCATCACTGGAAGTGAAACCCAAAGGCTGTTCCATATAGATATCTTCATCAAGATATCCATTCAGGAAAGCAGTTTTCACATCCATCTGCCAGATTTCATAATCATGAAATGCTGCAATGGCAAGCAATGTTCGGATGGATTTTAGCATGGCTACAGGTGAAAAGGTCTCCTGATAGTCAATGCCTTCGCGTTGACTATACCCTTTCGCCACAAGCCTTGCCTTATAGGTCTCTATCTCTCCATCCGAACCTATCTTCCTTTTGTAGATCCATTTGCATCCAATAGGTACAATACCTTCTGGTGGATCTACTAAGGTCCAGACTTGGTTGGAATACATGGAGTCTAACACTGACTTCATAGCTTCCAGCCATTTCTCGGAATCGATATCAGATATCGCCTCGTTGTAGGTTTTGGGATCCTGTATGTGATCCCTATCTCTCACTAGGAACATTTCCTCGGTATCCTCTTCTAGTATACCTAAGTATCTATCGGGAGGATGGGAGACCCTACTAGATCTACGAGGTGGTTGAGGGACATCGTGTACTGGCTCTTTATGAATGGGTTCTATAGGATCCATGACTCGTTGCTTTTCAGAGACTTTCTCTTCAAGCTCAATTTTCCTCCCACTGCCTCTATCAAGGATAAACTGATTTTCCAAGAAGATGGCATGACGGCTCACAAACACATTGTGATCCTCTGAGACGAAAAAATTGTATCCTAATGACTCTTTAGGATATCCTATAAAACGAGCACTTATGGTCCTAGCCTCTAGTTTGCCCGCCTGTAGTCTCTTGACGTGGGCCGGACATCCCCAAATCTTGAGATGACTCAGACTTGGTTTCTTACCATGCCATATCTCATACGGTGTGGTAGGAACGGATTTAGAGGGAACTCTATTCAATAAATAAATCGCTGTGAGTAAGGCATCTCCCCAAAGGAACATAGGTAAATCAGTGAAGCTCATCATGGACCTGACCATGTCCAACAGGGTCCGATTCCTCCTCTCTGACACCCCGTTGAGTTGAGGTGTACCCGGAGGTGTCCATTGTGAGACTATGCCGTTTTCTTTGAGATAGTCCCGGAATTCTCTACTAAGGTATTCTCCTCCTCGATCTGATCGAAGAGCCTTAAGAGGTTTTCCAGTTTGTTTTTCTACTTCATTCTTGAACTCTTTGAACTTTTCAAAAGAGTCAGACTTGTGTCTCATAAGATACACATACCCATACCGTGAATAATCATCGGTAAAGGTAATGAAGTAAGAATAACGTCCCCTGGCTAGCACATCGAATGGGCCACATACATCTGTATGTATTAGGGTAAGTATTTCAGTGGTCCTCTCCCCATGTCCTACAAAGGGCAGTCTAGCCATTTTTCCTTGAAGACAGGACTCGCAAACTGGATATGACTCGGAAGTCAATGAGCCGAGAAGCCCATCTTTATCCATTTTGTTCATCCTATCCTCTCCAATATGGCCAAGTCTGAGGTGCCACAAATATCTTTGGTTTATCTCATCTCTGGATCTTTTGGATCCTTTGGCACTCACATCTTGCTCGGTAACATTCACAAATACATCCATATGTAAATGATAGAGACTGTCAATCATGAAACCACGTGCGACTATTTTATTTCTCAAATAAATAGAACAGCAGTCTTTGTCAAATGTAAAAACATGACCTTCCTGTGCTAGACATGAAACAGAAATCAAATTTCTGCTAGCAACAGGTACATAATAGCAGTCTCTAAGTATTAAACTAAATCCAGACGGTAGTCGCAGATGGTAGGTGCCCACAGCCACAGCAGCAACTTTTGCCCCGTTGCCAACCCGAAGGGTTACCGCACCTTCCGCCAGCCTTCTACTTTTCTTTAGACCCTGCATGGTAGTGCACAAATGAGCACTAGAACCAGAATCTATAACCCAACTAGAAGTAGAAGAAACCGTTAGATTAGTTTCAATTATGAGCAAGTCTATACCTTCTGAAGGTGTGTCACCTTTCTTGTTCTTCAGGCTCTCGAGGTATGAAGGACAGTTTCTCTTCCAGTGGCCTTCGACATTGCAGTGGAAACTTTTTCCTTTGTCGTTAGCCTTTTTCTTTTGAACTTCCTTCTTTGGCTTCTTGTCTTTCTTCTGCTTCTTTGCAGGCTTCTTTTTCTTCCAAGTAGACTTTCTCTTGGAACCAGAAGTCAACTCAGCAGCAAGGACATTGCCCCTTGAACCTTTCGAGGCTCCCTCAGCAGTTACCAACATGTTGATTAGTTCAGTCTTAGTGCATTCAATCTTATTCATGTGGTAGTTTACTATAAACTGACCAAATGAATCAGGAAGTGACTGTAGGATCAAATCCACTTGTAATTCCTTGTGCATGTCCATACCGAGCTTCTCAAGCTCCTCTAGGTCCTTGATCATGGTCAGACCGTGATCATGGACAGACTGCCCCTCGCGCATCTTCGCTTTGAAGAGCCTCTTGGACACTTCAAAACGAGCTGTACGACTCTGCTCACCATACATCTCTTGCAGGTGTGCCAGTATGTCCCTAGCAGTCTTTATATTTTCATGCTGGCATTGGAGTTCATTAGACATGGATGCCATCATATAGCATTTTACTCTAATGTCATCATCCAACCACTTTTTATGCATTTCACGCTGAACATCAGTAGGACGTGCTGGTAGTGTGGGGATATCTGAATCGAGTATGTAGCCTATCTTCTCACAGTCCAAAACTATTTTGAGATTTCTAAGCCAGTCTTTGTAATTGGTTCCGGTCAGTCGGTTGGTCTCAAGAATACGGGTCAAAGGGTTTGAAGCCGACATTGTATCTGCAGAGAGTAAAAATTCTAGTTAGACTTTTGTACTTGATCCTAATCTGTTCTAAGGTCTTTTAGAACAAATGTAACTCCCACTATTTTCTCGAATCCCTCACACTCCCCTGGTAGGGAAACGGAAATCCCACACGACTAGGGTTTCTAGTGGGTACTGCGGTCCCACCAATTTACATGCCACCTCACCTAACAGTTATTCGTGACACATAGATGGATGAGTGTACAACTCTTGTACAATGCTTCTCAAGCATGTAGCAGTGTAACTTGGTCTCTAAGCCATGAAGACCTCACCTAACAGTTATTGGTCCCATTTCTTAGTTAAGTCAGACCCACCGTATAACCGTAGGAATAAAGTCGTCATTGGGTCCTCACCTAATAGTTATTGGTGCCCAACCTCACCTTTACCCTACAACATCTCATGTCTATAGAGAGGTCCAGCCCCCCGATGCAACTTGACCACTGTGTCCAGCCGAGACAAATCAACATCAGAAAGGCCTTAGCAGCTCTACTACAGTGGAAGACCTATTGACTTAATATTGGTTAATCAGGTCTTAGTGTTTGCAACTTGAGCCCTTCATAAGAGGTAATCGAACAATTGGCCAAGTAAGCAGGTGGGAGGCTCCCCTTACTCAGAGAGTAAGGTCCTAATTAAGTAACCACCTTTCATGCTTTCCTAGACACCAATTAGATCAATTAATCTAATATGACTTGCTCATGTCGGTTCACTCTTGACTTGATTGAGGAGGTTTTGATTTAGGTCTCAATTGGGTTTGCTACATCACATGTAAACCTATCTACCCGACTCGCATTCACATCTCATGCAAACGGTACATCACAGGCAGTTATAATCGCAGCATCAAATAAAGTTAAACTTTAAATAGGTGATGATCATGGATTCTAATTAGGTCGTATTACAAGCACATGCACATCAATCGATCAAGTGGTCTTCAACTCTTGAATTGGTTCTAAGCCTCCTTGATTCGATCCTTGATCAACTCTTGTTGCCCAGAGATGGTCACCCAAGAGGGGGGTGAATTGGGTGTTTTAAAAACTTTTGACTAATTAAAAAATAAAACACACGAATATATGCACTAACGTAAAGAAGGAAGAATGAGAAAGGTCAATCGCAAACACAAGGTTTTATAGTGGTTCAGAGCTTCCACTGCTCCTACATCCACTCTCCAAATCACCTTTGGGAATTTCCACTATAATCCACGATTACAGTACGGTAGTTTTGCGAGTTCACTACCCAACTCGTTGTTTTACACCGGGCTCACAACAAACCCAAAACCCCCAATTTCACTTAGGCTTGGGACGCCTTTCCCTTGTTCCAAGTCCCTTGACTGGAACAAGCACCACAATGAAAGAGTTGACAAAAGAAAATAAAAGCTCTAAAAAGCAAATATAACAATTATGAACAATTGAACCCGGAAGAATCGTTTTGCCGTTGGAAGCGTGGGAGATATTGATTCTTCCGATGTGGAGCGCGTAGGATTGAGTGTGAGCTTTGAATCCCAAGTGCACGAGAGTGGTTGAGCTTGAAATCACTTGGGAAGCTTGAAAACACTGGATTTCTTCACTTGAATGCACTCGCTCCCTTGAACTTTTCTTTCTTACTTCTCTCTTGAATGATCTAGCTTTGGGTTGGTGAAGAGTTGTTAAGAAGCACTTAAGAGGTCCCTTTTATAGCCCAAAAAGCAAATATAGCCGTTAGAGACAAAGAAAGAAGGATTTGAAATTCAAACCAAATCTGAAAAGCTGTCAGTCGCATTCCAGTCGCTCCGGGGACGTCTCCGCTTCAACGGGAGACGTCTCGGCTACAAGATTTTACTTTTTCCATTGTCTGGGGTCGACTCGGCACTTTCAGGGGACGTCTCGGCTTGTTTGCACTTTTTGAATAGAGACGACTCCGCTGATCTGGGGACGACTCCGCTTCTTTATCTCCGAAGAACATGTCCTCTGGAATTTCCTGAGAGAGTCGACTCCGCTCCTTCAGGGGACGTCTCGGGTTGTCTGCACTTTATGCATGGGGACGACTCCGCTGTCTCAGGGTCGACTCCGCTTCCTTATTACCAAAAAACTATTCTCTGGAAAACCCTGAGAGAGCCGTCTCCGCTATCTTGGGGACGACTCGGGAAGTCTCCTTTTTACTTGCGGGGACGACTCGGCTTACTGTGGGGACGTCTCGCGCATATCTCTTGAAAACTGCCTTTCTGTCGCCACTGAGAGAGTCGACTCCGCTACTGAGAGAGTCGACTCCGTTAACGCGGGGACGACTCGGCAGGTGTCGGGGACGTCTCCAAGTGTGCCGGTTCTTCCTGTTTGTGCCAGAGACGTCTCTGAAACTATCCGAAGACGTCTCGGCTGTCCCTGATCTGTTTTCTTTAACTCAAAATATTCTTCAATAAATTCATAAAAATTATGGGAACTTGCCTAGATATTTCTTAACAATATTCTTAATAAAACACATGAATTCCTCAATTAAATTGTTAAGATATAATGGAATTTTACTCTAGTGTTTTGTATTCATCAAAATCTATTAGGGGGTCAACAATCTCCCCCTTTTTGATGATGACAAAACACTGAGTATATGCAAAATTTGAGATTTAAACATATACACAGTATTTGATCAGATGTACAAGTATAATGTTTTGATTAGGACTAGATACATTGTGCATCACTCAAAGTATTCAATTTTCAGTTCTTTCCTTGTGCATAAGATTGATCTTTATAGTTCATAAATGATTTTAGCATATCAACTGAATTTGAATCAAGTTAAAATGAAGTATTGATGCTGAGGATAATTGAAAGCTAGATTCTTTTTGACTCCCCCTTTCTTTTCCAGAAGGGCAATTATCTTAAGGTCAATATTCTTCAATTTTATCTTTTCTAAATCAACTTTGGAGTATGATTATAATAAATTTTGCATTCCATATTCAATATCCATATATATAACTGCTCCCCCCTTTCAATATCTCTACATTCAATATCTACTCCCCCTTTTTGTCATCAACAATGAAGGGGACAAATTATCTCTATATTCAATATATTCAGTGTTCATTTTACTCCCCCTTTGATATTCAGGTTGTGCTCCCCCTGTTTCAGATGCTTTGATACGTTGTGCCAAATCTGAATACTTAATGTATGTTATGAGATTCTTATGACACATCAAGAGGCACATTCACATTCATAGAAACACATACATAGAGTTGGCAATGTACACAGTTTTCAAAAGGGATTGTATTCATGTATCATTGTGAACCTTTGAAGTCAGTACATAGTCAAAAAGAAGAAATCATTACAAGTATTGATTTCTAATACAAAAGTGTTTCAAAATAGCCAAGAATTTACAAAAAGAAGATCCTACAAGATATCCATCATCGGCGACGTTGCTCATGGCCCCTACCAGCTGTATTTTGTTCATAAACTTTACAAGCTGCATCTATGAATGTGTTGATGGAATCCATGAGGATCTTAAATTGATCTCCCTGTGACTTGTGGAAACCTGCCACAAGTGCCTCAAACTCTATAGTTGCCATTTCAATTCTTCCTCTGAGTTGGGCAACTAAGGTGCTCACATTGCCATCTAGTTTTGTTAGTTCTTTAAGACTCTTGGAAATGCTCTTCAAGCTGTCCTTGAGCTCTAATGATCTGATGGTTTGGGTGGCACTCACACCAATTATTTCTTGTGTTGTAGCTTCAATTTGACTTCTAATATCCTTCATCTCTTGTAGAAGCCCTTCATGTGAAGCTCTGATGGGGGCCAACTCTGTGGAGATCATGGATCTCATCTCCTCCCTCATCTGCTGGCAAATGGCAGATGCTAAGGTGCGCATCTGATCCTCTGACAGAAAGGAGGGCCCACTAACTGGAGGAGGTGGTGGCATGGATGTGGAAGGTCCAGCTGAGCTGGAGGGAATATCAGGGATATCCATGTGGCTAGGTGGAGGAGAGTGATGGTCAGACTCATGATGTGGGATTTCAGGCTCTAGGATTTGGGTTTTTCTCTTTGGTACCTTGACCCACGATCCATCTATCTTATGAAATTCCATTCTTCTCATTGTGCCCTCATTGTAATAGTCGGTGTTTCTCAAGGGCTTTGCAGGTTCATTTGTTGGAATGGGAACCTTGAAGTGTTTAAAGATTAAGGTAAAGATCATGCCATAGGGTATACTAAACCTAGAATACCTATGACATAGGGCAATGTAATTTAGCATGAGTCTAGGGAGGTTTAGAGGGATCCCTAGTAGGATGTGGTGCATTATAACTAAGTCTCGCTCCGAAACAAAATCGAAGCGACCGGTTTTAGGAAATAGGACCCGGTTGACAATACTTAAGAGAAGTCTCATCTCTGCATTTAGGTCCTGGGAATTGACAACATCAAGAGGGCTGCAGTCCTCTCTTCCTAAAAGTAAATTTAGGGCTGACTCCCTTTGGGGATGTGAGGTTGGAGCCTCACCGTCCCTAGGAATTTGTAGGACAGTGGATAGGACATCTTCATTGACTTCTACTAATGTCCTTTGGACATATCCAGTGTACCCTAGGTCCCCTAAGGCCATATTGCTAAAAAGTTCTCTAACTAGGCCGGGGTAGGTCAAGGTATTTAGGGTACAAAGGTGCTCCCACCCTTGGGCTCGGAGTCTCTCTCCAATAGAGAACCCCTCATGATCTAAAAAGGAGAAATCTATGTACCTTCCTGTCGTGACTGTGCGATTTGCACAGGAAATAGTCGTGGTTGGCAGAGCAACCGGAGGAGACGGCGCGGAGGGTTCTTCCCGTCGTTCCTCACCGTCGGCCGCTACCCTAGGTCACCTTCCACGGGTCGTCCTAGCCTTCTTTGGTGCCATGGATGCTAGGGTTTGTGATGTAGAGCAAATGGAGGCTAGGATTTGAGGTGGAGAGCAAATGGAGGCTAGGATTTTTCGTTTTGGTCGGGAATGAAGGAGAAAGCTCGAGTCGGCTCGAGCGATTTCGACCTATTTAAAAAGCCCTCATTCGGTCCCCGAGACGTCTCCGCGACTAAGGCGAGACGTCTCCCCTGGGGGGACGTCTCTGCGATTTGCCAGAGATGTCTCCGGCACTGAAAAATTTCAGACTGTATTCTATCTTCTCCCAATTTCTGTTAAATCATCCTAATCAACATGATCTCTTTTGATAAACTTAGAGTGAATTTGTTTGTGATCCTCCCCCTTAATGATACATCCTATAATAATTTGATAATGATTTTTGAATTATTAATATTGAAATGAGGAGTGTTTGACCAAATTTCGAATACCTGTGAAATAGGCTCTGAAAATATCTCCATGAAGAGTCCAAGGGAGGGTAACCATCCTCCGGAAAGTCAAACAGTTCGTCATTTAGCTTACATGAATTCATGTTTTCACTTATGTTTACCTTGAGGTTGATTACTAGTTTGCGCAGCAAACAATGCAATACAAGTTCAATTCATTTGCTAGGATCATACAAGCTCAAAGCATTCCTTAAGAAATTGAATCTTTCTTTACAAAGGGGCTTTGTAAAGATATCAGCTAATTGATTTTCAGTACATACATATTCAATCATCACATCATTTTTCAGCACATGATCCCTAATAAAATGATGCCTAATCTCTATATGCTTTGACTTAGAGTGTTGGACAGGATTTTTTGTTAAGTTAATTGCACTTGTATTATCACACTTAATTGGTATATTATCCATTTTGATACCGAAGTCTTCAAGTTGTTGCTTAATCCAAAGAACTTGGGCACAACAGCTTCCAGCTGCAATGTACTCAGCCTCAGCTGTGGACAAGGCAACTAAATTTTGTTTCTTGCTAAACCAAGAAACCAAATTAGCACCCAAGAATTGACATGTGCCACTTGTGCTTTTTCTGTCGAGTTTGCACCCGGCAAAATCAGCATCGGAATAAGCAATTAAATTTATGTCAGATTGTTTAGAATACCATAAGCCTACATTAGATGTCCCTACTAGATATCTAAAAATTCTCTTAACAGCTTGCAAGTGTGATTCCTTAGGACATGCTTGGTATCTAGCACACATACAAACACTAAATAATATATCTGGTCTACTAGCAGTAAGGTAAAGTAAAGAGCCTATCATACCTCTGTATAATTTGCAGTCTATACTTTTACCTTTTTCATCTTTGTCAAGCTTGTAACTTGAGCCCATGGGTGTGCTGATTTCTTTTGCATCCTTCATCTTGAATTTCTCCAACATTTCTTTGATATACTTGGTCTGACTGATGAAGATGCCTTCCTCTGATTGTTTTATTTGCAGCCCAAGGAAGAAATTGAGCTCACCCATCATGCTCATTTCAAATTCTCCCTGCATAAGCTTGGCAAACTCTTGACAAAGACTATCATTAGTAGCACCAAAAATTATATCATCCACATAAATTTGTACAAGCAATAAGTCACTTCCTTTTCTTTTAATAAAGAGGGTTTTGTCTACATTTCCTCTCTTAAATTTGTTCTCAATTAGGAAATTACTTAATCTTTCATACCATGCCCTAGGAGCTTGCTTAAGTCCATACAATGCTTTATGCAATTTATACACATAATCTGGATGTAAGTGATTTTCAAAATCTGGAGGTTGTCCTACATAAACTTCCTCCATTATATAGCCATTTAAGAATGCACTTTTTACATCCATTTGATAGAGTTTAAAATCCATGAAGCATGCATATGCTAAAAGCAGTCTAATAGCCTCTAACCTAGCAACAGGAGCAAAAGTTTCATCAAAATCTATTCCTTCCTCCTGATTATATCCTTTGGCCACTAGCCTAGCTTTGTTTCTTATTACTATCCCATCTTCATCTAGTTTATTTCTATATACCCATTTGGTGCCTATAATTAAAACATTAGGGGGTCTTTTTATTAGAGTCCAAACTTCATTTCTTTCGAATTGGTTTAATTCCTCTTGCATAGCATTCATCCAATTATCATCTTTTTCAGCTTCTTCTAGTGATTTAGGCTCTATTTGTGAAACGAAAGCAAGATAATTACTAGTGTTTCTTAAAGAGGATCTAGTTCTTATACCTTGTGACGGATCACCAAGGATTAGATCCTTTGGATGACCATGTGCATACCTCCATTCTTTAGGAAGATCTTGATTTCTTGATGGAGGTTGATCTTCTTCATCTCGCTGATTTGTATCTTCTTTGATCTCATCCTCATGTTGTTTGTCTTGAGTGGAGAGTTCCTTCATTTGGTCTTCAAGTATACCTACATCACCATCTTCTTCTTTTCTAGAAGAATCTCCATTAGTTTCATCAAAGACAACATGAATGGATTCTTCAACAACGAGAGTTCTCTTGTTGAAGACCCTGTATGCTCTACTAGATGAGGAGTAACCTAAGAAGATCCCCTCATCTGATTTAGCACTAAATTTACTGAGATTGTCCTTTCCATTGTTTAAAATAAAGCATCGACAACCGAAAACATGAAAATAACTTATATTTGGTTTCTTACCTTTTATCAACTCATACGGTGTTTTCTTTAAGATGGATCTAACTAAAGCACGATTTAAGATATAACATGAAGTATTTATTGCTTCAGCCCAAAAATACTTTGGTAGATCCGATTCGCACAACATGGTACGAGCCATATCTGCTAGTGTGCGATTCTTCCTTTCTACCACCCCATTTTGTTGGGGTGTCCTAGGTGCCGAGAAGTTGTGATTGATACCATTTTCTTCACAAAATTTTTCAAAATACTGATTTTCAAACTCGGTACCATGATCACTCCTAATTGCTTTTAGTTTAAGATTGAGTTCATTTGAAACCCTATTATGAAACTTGATAAAAGCGGGAAAGGACTCATCTTTGTGTGCAAGAAATGAAACCCATGTAAAATGTGAAAAATCATCAACAATTACAAGACCAAATTTCTTACCCCCTAGACTAGCAGTTCTAGTGGGTCCAAACAAATCCATGTGAATTAGTTCTAAGGGTTTTGATGTTGAAACTATGTTCTTAGACTTGAAAGAACTTCTTGTTTGTTTCCCTAATTGACATGCAGCACAGATTTTATTCTTTTCAAAGTCTATTTTTGGTAGACCTTTGACTAGATCCTTTGTAATTAATTTTGAGATTAAATCCATGCTAGCATGCCCTAACCTACGATGCCATAACCAACTAGTCTCATTGACTTTGGGATTCATGGCTACAAGACATTGGCCATCCTTCATGGTGAGATCATCAAGATCTACTATGTAAACATTTCCATGCCTATGTCCTGTGAGTATGATCTCATTGTCAAATGGACTACTAATTATGCATAGTGATGATTCAAATGATACTTTAAAGCCCTTGTCACAAAATTGACTTATACTTAACAAATTATGTTTTAGTCCATTAACTAACAATACATTATCAATAAATGAGGAGGGTGATATGGAGATTTTACCAACACCAATAATTCGGCCTTTAGCATTGTCTCCAAATGTGACTACTCCTCCTTCTTTTGATTCCAAGGTGACGAAGAGACTCTTGTCACCGGTCATATGCCTTGAGCAACCACTATCAAGATACCGCATTCTCTTTTTATTCCCGGCTGCAAGGCATACCTGCAAAATGATCATGTGAAGCTCTTAGGTACCCAAGTTTTCTTGGGTCCTTCGTGGTTAGTGTAGTTGGTTCCCTTAGGCACCCATACTTTAGTTATGCTTTTAGCTTTTACAAATGTATTCTTGTTAGTTTGGATTTTTCTTTGAATACAAGAGTAGGCTTTATGTCCATTCTTTCCACAAAGAAAGCATGTTGGTTTTTCAGTTTTTACGTCTTTTGCTTTTACAAAGAAATTCTTTAGATACTTCTGTTGCTCATTAGTTTTATATCCTAATCCGGCTTTATTAAAAACAGCTCTTTGATTTGAAAGAATAAGATTTAATTTTTCAGAGCTTTGTGTAAATTTTTCAACAATTGGTTTGCATTTATGTACCTCATTCTTAAGATTCAAATTTTCTTTGACTAGTTCTTCCTTATCCTTTTTAAGAGATTCAACATTTTGTGCAAGTGAGGTATTATTATCGAGTAGGGATTTTACTTTTAGATTTAATTCCTTAATTAGTGTTTTTGCCTTTTCATTTTCAATGCTCAGTTTTGAATTTTTGATTTCTAGGTTAGTAGTGTCAATATTTTTAATGCTCTCCTTTTCAATTAATAAGTTTTCAATATTTTCCTTTAGTTTTTGATTGGAGGCTTTTAATTCTTTATTCTTTGCTCCTAACATACTACAATCACCCATAAGTTCTTGAAAAGCCTCATATAATTCTTCTAAAGTAAAATTTATGGTTGGGTTTTGACATACCTCGTCGTCTTCGAACGCCATGAAGCATAGATTGGCGGTCTCTTCCTTCTCTTCCTCGGAGGATGATGTGTCACTATCATCCCATGTTGCCTTCAATGCCTTCTTCTTCTTCTTTACAAAATACTTCTTTTGTTGAGGGCATTCGGAACGAATATGTCCCGGTCTCTTGCAATCATAGCATACGATTGGGTCTCTTTCTTTTTCCCTTTCTTTTTCCCAATCATTTCTCCCTCCAAATTTCTTTCTTGGGAAGGGTTTCTTTCTTCTCATGAATTTTTTAAACTTCCTTACTATTAAACCCAAGTCCTCATCTTGACTTTCTTCTTCACTCTCACTGCTCTCTTCTTCACATACACTTGAGGTAGCCTTGAGTGCGATTGTCTTTTTCTTTGGCAACTCTTCTTCATGCTGCTTCATCGTGAGCTCATGCGTCATCAATGAGCCCAAGAGTTGTTCTAGCCCCAAAGTGTTGAGGTCTTTGGCTTCTACAATCGCCGTGACCTTTGCTTCCCATGCTTTTGGCAGTGACCTGAGAATTTTACTCACAAGTTCGGGGTTAGTGTAAGATTTGCCCAAGCTTTTTAGGCCATTAATAATTTCGGTAAAATGTGTAAACATGCATGTGATGGTTTCATTAGGTTCCATCTTAAACAATTCATATTTGTGAACTAGAATGTTCACTTTGGACTCTTTGACTTGATTTGTACCCTCGTGGGTAACTTCAAGCCTATCCCATATTTCCTTAGCGGAACTACATGTAGAGACTCTATTGAACTCATTTACATCTAAAGAACAAAATAGTGAGTTCATGGCTCTAGAATTGAGTTGAGCCATCCTATCATCATTCTCATCCCAATCCTCCTCAGGTTTGGGAACTCGAATGCCATTAACCACATGTGATGGTTCTTGTGGTCCCTTGACTATAACCCTCCACAAGGCATAGTCTTGTGCTTGAATGAAGATTCTCATTCTAGTCTTCCAATAGGTATAATTTGTCCCATTGAAGAGTGGAGGTCTATTGGTTGCTTGCCCCTCGGCAGGAACATTGTTAAAGGGTGTTGCCATCTAGATCTTTGGCTAAGACGGTTAGGTCTTTCAAGAAATACACAGAGCACCCGCTCTGATACCACTTGTTGCCCAGAGATGGTCACCCAAGAGGGGGGTGAATTGGGTGTTTTAAAAACTTTTGACTAATTAAAAAATAAAACACACGAATATATGCACTAACGTAAAGAAGGAAGAATGAGAAAGGTCAATCGCAAACACAAGGTTTTATAGTGGTTCGGAGCTTCCACTGCTCCTACATCCACTCCCCAAATCACCTTTGGGAAATTTCCACTATAATCCACGATTACAGTACGGTAGTTTTGCGAGTTCACTACCCAACTCGTTGTTTTACACCGGGCTCACAACAAACCCAAAACCCCCAATTTCACTTAGGCTTGGGACGCCTTTCCCTTGTTCCAAGTCCCTTGACTGGAACAAGCACCACAATGAAAGAGTTTACAAAAGAAAATAAAAGCTCTAAAAAGCAAATATAACAATTATGAACAATTGAACCCGGAAGAATCGTTTTGCCGTTGGAAGCGTGGGAGATATTGATTCTTCCGATGTGGAGCGCGTAGGATTGAGTGTGAGCTTTGAATCCCAAGTGCACGAGAGTGGTTGAGCTTGAAATCACTTGGGAAGCTTGAAAACACTTGATTTCTTCACTTGAATGCACTCGCTCCCTTGAACTTTTCTTTCTTACTTCTCTCTTGAATGATCTAGCTTTGGGTTGGTGAAGAGTTGTTAAGAAGCACTTAAGAGGTCCCTTTTATAGCCCAAAAAGCAAATATAGCCGTTAGAGACAAAGAAAGAAGGATTTGAAATTCAAACCAAACCTGAAAAGCTGTCACTCGCGTTCCAGTCGCTCCGGGGACGTCTCCGCTTCAACGGGAGACGTCTCGGCTACAAGATTTTACTTTTTCCATTGTCTGGGGTCGACTCGGCACTTTCAGGGGACGTCTCGGCTTGTTTGCACTTTTTGAATGGGGACGACTCCGCTGATCTGGGGACGACTCCGCTTCTTTATCTCCGAAGAACATGTCCTCTGGAATTTCCTGAGAGAGTCGACTCCGCTCCTTCAGGGGACGTCTCGGGTTGTCTGCACTTTATGCATGGGGACGACTCCGCTGTCTCAGGGTCGACTCCGCTTCCTTATTACCAAAAAACTATTCTCTGGAAAACCCTGAGAGAGCCGTCTCCGCTATCTTGGGGACGACTCGGGAAGTCTCCTTTTTACTTGCGGGGACGACTCGGCTTACTGTGGGGACGTCTCGCGCATATCTCTTGAAAACTGCCTTTCTGCCGCCACTGAGAGAGTCGACTCCGCTACTGAGAGAGTCGACTCCGCTAATGCGGGGACGACTCGGCAGGTGTCGGGGACGTCTCCAAGTGTGCCGGTTCTTCCTATTTGTGCCAGAGACGTCTCTGAAACTATCCGGAGACGTCTCGGCTGTCCCTGATCTGTTTTCTTTAACTCAAAATATTCTTCAATAAATTCATAAAAATTATGGGAACTTGCCTAGACATTTCTTAACAATATTCTTAATAAAACACATGAATTCCTCAATTAAATTGTTAAGATATAATGGAATTTTACTCTAGTGTTTTGTATTCATCAAAATCTATTAGGGGGTCAACAACTCTTGATCCCATCGCCATCAACCGCTTAGATCGCCTTTCATCTCATGCCTTTGCTTCAACTTGATCGTTGATGTACATCACATCACAGAAATACAACCAGATGTAAAATAAAAATAAAAATAAATTACATCTCTTTTTAGGAGGCACGCAGGCCTCTCAAAACATCAAATAAGATGCATGCAAGCATCTGAAAAATTACATGACATCGCAGATCACATCGCAGGTCATTACATTTGATACCAAAAAGATTTGAATCCTATGATCATCACCGTATGCAACAATTATAATTTTCAGATCTGAAAACTAACTGATTATATCATGACATAGGTCGCTGATCATGCTAATCATGATTCTAAACTTTGTAATCCAATTAACAATGCAATTAGAATCATCTTTTTTATCACATAAAAATCAGCATGCAAAAATCAGCACCTCTGAAAAATCTGCATGCAGAATTTTTCAGCATGCATGATCATTCAATTTTCAGATCTAATAAGCCTTTAGATATTTAATTCTTACCTTAATCTACGAAGCCTAGGCTCTGATACCACTGTTGGGAAACCCGCCCATGCCGCTGATATTTCAAAAATTAAATCAGATGGCAGCGGAATCGGCATGCATGGGTTCGACGTTCATCGCATGAACGTTGTTTCGAGACCTTTCGTAATTAGGTAAGAATTAAAACTTTTAAAACTAATAGGAAGATCAAATCTTCAACTTGCGCGGGTAGATGATCACCGCAAATCTGAATTCGTGGTTTTGGAAGAGGGTTCGCTTGAAGCCGTTCAAACGTCCGGCCTCTACGGGTATCCACACGAAGCAGGATCCGATCCAAGCTTTCTATCTCACCGGGGTGCTAGCTCCCTTGCAGAGATAGCTTTGATGGCTGATGTCCTCCCTCTCAATCAACTCTTGATTGTGCTTAGAAGAAGGAAGAAGAAGGATGAAGAAGAGGAAGAAGATGATCCCCTACGCAGCCTTCTCTTGTTCCTTGTGTTGGATGAAGGAAGGGAAGGGAAGGAGGCCGCCAACACTTGGAGAGCTTTTCCCTTGCTTGCGGCTGAGAACACCAAGGAAAGGAGAGGGCCACGGCTTGGAGGAAGAGAGGTTTCAATCTTGAGGGGGGCCGGCCCTAGTCCTCCTTTTAAAGTGAGTGGAGCTACTAACAATTAGGAGCTCCATGATAACTTACCAAAGAAGGGGCGCCGGCCCTAGCTCTTCATGTCGCCCTAGCCAAGTGGAGAGGGGCTGATGTCCCTCTTACTTGGTTAACCTAATCCTCTTTCAAAGAGGATTAGGTGCCTCTCTCATGGTTTAATCCTAATCTAATTAGGATTCGCCAAATTGGGTTCAATCTATGCTAGTCCTAATCCAATTAGGACTTGAATGAACCATGACTCAATTGAACTCTTCAATCCTAATCCAATTAGGAGTCATGTTGATTCATTAGATTATTAATTAATTTAGACTTAAGGAATCCTAATCCAATTAGGATTTGTTTAATTTTAGTCCTAATCCAATTAGGACTCTATTTGAATCCGAAGTCCTAATCTAATTAGGATTTCTAGAAATCCTACTCCAAGTAGGAATCCTATTTTAATTCAAAATTCCTAATCTCATTAGGATTGTAGGAATCCTATTCCAAGTAGGAATCCCAGTCCTACTCCAACTAGGATTCCCAGTCCTAATCCAATTAGGATTCTAGGAATCCTACCCGAAGTAGGACTCTTGTTTCAAGTCCAATTAATTAATTCCCTTGGTTCCTTCTTCAACTTCTTTATCAATCAAATTGATTACTTGTGATTCTTAATCACGATTTCAACCATCGGATCGGTCAATACTTCCTAGTGTGTGTGACCCCATAGGTTCTATTCTGACTGGTAGTGAGATATATTGTGATCTCTATCTCAATATCATTGAAAACTCCTTTCAATGGGTTGGAACGATTCCAACTCAACTCATTAGGGTTTATCGATCATCGAGATAATCCCTGTGAGTCCCACCATCCACCAGTGACACCTAGCAGCATGTAGTGGCTACCCAGCAGAATGGAATGATGAACCTCTAGGTGCAGTTAACATGTGATACAGTCCTACTATCGTGGATCCCTACAGGACGGAGGTCATGGACAACTCGTCAAACCCCATCGTCTGTCATATGTCAAGATTTATTCGACTTGAGTTCGATAGTGGAAAACTCTTTTTCCACTTTATATTATTGCCCTGGCTAAGGTCTTAGAACTCAGTCTAACAAATCACATAGGATCACTCCTCTTCTATCAAGGTCGATAGATTCCTTATAGGTGCATACCCTACTCCTACAGTGAACCTACTGCAGCCAATCTACACTGCATGGACCCATATGGCTAGAGACCATGTATGTGTGCAGTCAAACTACAATAACCTCACTGTGAGTAGCCGAAGCACTGCAGGTCAAAGGACCAGTCACACTACTGCAACATCAAGCAAGTCACTGACGAGTGGATAGACATCCAAGTGACTTCTTGTCTTGGTCACGCTCAGTACCCTTGTTCTCTAACAAGCACCTGCACTATCACTTCAGTGTCCCTACACTGTGGACTCAAGTCTCGTCCATCCAGAAGGAAAGTGATCTGTGCACTGATCGGATCGATCACCGTCCTCGTGATGATCCATTGATCAGGAGCATTTAGAAATTAATCACCAATGATACATGGCTCAAATTCTCAACTCTTGAGAATATGTATCATCATCTTATTAATTCCTTGGACGATTCATAGACACATAAACAATATGAATGAAAAGATGCCTTTTATTTATTCAATAATAAATAGTCAAGTACAAAATTATGTCCCTAGAATTAATAATGTGTCAGCCAGATTGGGTTCTAGGGCATACATCTAACAATTAAAGCCCACAAACATTACTTTGTCATTAGCAGATAGGACTGTGAAGTATCCTAAGGGAATTGTAGAGGATGTAATTGTAAAGGTAAATGAGTTTTACTACCCTGTGGATTTTGTAGTCCTAGAAACTAAATCAGTGAAAAATTCAGGTAGTCACATCCCAGTAATCCTAGGCAGACCATTTTTGGCCACGTCAAATGCTGTGATAAGTTGCCGAAATGGGATAATGACCTTAGCATTTGGAAACTTGTCTGTCCAGCTCAATGTCTTTCACAGTAGTAATCAACCATCTGAGATGGACGATTTAGAAGAAATTCACATGATTGAGAATATAATCAGCAAGTCCTTCGAGGAATCAAGTTATTCTGATCTACTAGAAAGATGTTTGGCCCAATTCAACCAAGATTGTGAGGAAGGAGAGTCGAATCAGGAGGTTAATGCATTGTTAGATTCCATTCCTGTAATAGATACTAGCAGATGGGCTACTAAATTGAATCATTACCTATACCTAAATCCCAGTTAGTACCTTTAAGTGTTAAACCTCCCCAGCTTGAACTTAAAAATCTGCCTCAAAACTTAAAATATGCATTTCTCGGGGACAACAACACCTTACCTGTTATTATTGCATCAAATTTAACTGAAGAACAGGAAGAGAAGTTGTTAAATATCCTTCAGAAAAATCAAGAAGCAATCGGTTGGTCTATAGCTGATATCAAGGGGATTAGCCCTTCTGTGGTCCAACATAATATCCATCTAGAAGAAGATGCAAAAATCTCTAGAGAACCACAAAGGCGACTTAATCCAATCATGTAGGACGTAGTTCAGGCCGAGGTCATCAAGCTTTTAGATGCAGAAATTATATATCCTATTTCTGATAGTCAGTGGGTAAGCCCAATTCAAGTCGTACCTAAAAAGTCTGGCATCACTGTGGTGAAAAATGATTACAATGAGTTAGTCCCTACTCGAGTCCAAACGGGATGGCGAGTATGCATCGACTATAGGAAGCTTAATGCCATGATTAGGAAAGACCACTTTCCATTACCCTTTATTGACTAAATGTTAGAACGTCTAGCTGGCCACTCTCATTACTGTTTCTTTGAATCAGGAGCTAGGGTTTGCAACACATGCTAGCATGTTCATCTTGCAAACATGATCTAATCCAATTAGACCCTTGATCAATTCCCTTGTGTGTGACCCATTGGGTTCCTTATCTTAGCCAGCAGTAGGTGCAGGTGCAAGTTGACCTAACCTGGTTAGAATACCTCTAATCCAATTTAGGTTCAATTTAGTGCTAAACCTGACTTAGCAATCAGAACCTTTCTGATGCTTTGATCTAATCAAACTCTTTGATCCGATCAACCCACAAGACAAGATTGACGTCTAGCAACGTATCATGTCTATCCGGAAGATGAGAAATATATTGGACAAATCCAAACATACCCTTCAGTGGCAAGTTACCGTGCAATTCAATCCCTCAATCATACTACATCCTAAATAAGTGCATGAGTATGGATCAATATCAAACTCAATCACTTATTCATGTCTCTCTCAATCTTTTATATGATAATTCAAACAATGAAACATTAGAAACTCTTTCTAATATTCATTTTGCTTTGATCAAAGGCTTCTTGAATCATCATAAGATTAGAGTAAGTAGGATGTTACCTTCTCTTACTAGAAGTGACTGATTCCTTGTTGACTTACTCACAACCTTCGTACAAAATCCACCATATCCAGAATACCCCGTACACAACGCAATGTCTGAATGAGGGTAAACCAAAACATAGGTTCAAGTGCACAAGGTACCAGGGTGATCTCAGGTCTAAGGATCACTTGCACAACTCCCACTATGAGAACAATCTTTTGACAATTAAGTAAGAGTCCATAAGATGTTCTCATGGCTGGTCATTTCAGTGAACTCATTCCTCTAATGAGCACCCACATCTTTGTATTAGTGTCTCACACAAGTTATTATGAGATCCATCACCCTCTACATTGAGCATACATAAGATGTGCCAGTCTTTCTAGTAATATTGATCCCCGACTCAATATACCAATTTGACTGGAAATATTCTAAATTAGGATTTTAAGATTTTAGGTCTCACTGGTATGATCTCATCATAACCCTAAAACCAATGTCCTAATTTATGAGGTTCATCATCTAATAATAAAATAGATAAGCAGCAAATCATGAAACACAATGCCTTTATTGATATATATCAAGTGTCAAAGTACATGATTTGGAGGATTACAAAGATAAACCTATCAAATGATTGGCTTATAGGGCATCTACTCTTTCAATCTTCCACTTGCACTAAAGCCAATCGTCCTTATATTCTAACCCCATACAATCGAGGTGACGATTGAATTACTGCTATGGTAGAGCTTTAGTAAATGGGTCTGCTATATTATTATTTGTGTCTACTCGTTTAATCTTGACGTCTTGTCTTTCGATTATCTCTCGAACAAGGTGGAAGCATCTCAAAATGTGCTTGGATCTATGATGAGACCTTGGTTCCTTGGCCTGTGCAACAGCTCCAGTGTTATCGCAATAAACTGGGACTGGTTCGGCAATCTTAGAAACTACACCCAGCTCTGTGATAAACTTCTTCATCCAGACTGCTTCCTTAGCAGCTTCACTAACAGCTATGTATTTTGCCTCAGTAGTTGAGTCAGCTACAGTTTGCTGTTTGGAACTCTTCCAACTCACAGCTCCACCATTCAAAGTGAAGATATATCCAGAGATTGACTTGCTATCATCAGGATCAGATTGAAAGCTAGAATATGAATAGCCTTCTAGTTTCAATTCTGATCCTCCATAAATCAGAAAAACATCTCTAGTCCTTCTCAAGTATTTGAGAATGCTTTTCACAATTTTCCAATGATCCTCTCCGGAATCTGCCTGAAATCTACTTACCATACCCAAGGCATAAGCTACATCAGGCCTGGTACATAACATAGCATATATGATCGACCCTATTGCCGAAGCATAGGGAATAGAACTCATTCTATTTCTCTCTTCAGATGTTTTAGAAGACATCTTCCTAGAGAGTTGTATGCCATGTCCTATGGGTAAGAAACCTTTCTTACTTCCATCCATGCTGAACCTCTTCAGCACATTATCTATGTACCTAAACTGGGACAAATCTAGCATCCTTTTAGATGTATCTCTATAGATCCTTATACCAAGTATATAGGATGCTTCACCCAAGTCTTTCATGAAAAATTTCTTTGATAGCCAAGTCTTGACCGATTGCATCATTGGAATATCATTTCCAATGACCAATATATCGTCCACATATAATATCAAGAAGACAATAGCACTCCCACTAGTCTTCTTGTACACACAAGGTTCATCTATATTTTTAATGAATCCAAACTCTTTGACTATCATGTCAAAATGGATGTTCCAACTCCTAGATGCCTGCTTTAATCCATAAATGGATTTCTTAAGCCTACATCCTTGATTTGCTCTCCCTCTTGAGACAAATTCCTCTGGCTGTGTCATATAAACCTCTTCCTCAAGGTGACCATTAAGGAAGGCGGTTTTGACATCCATCTGCCAGATCTCATAATCATAGTATGCAGCTATAGCAAGCATAATCCGAATAGATTTGAGCATAGCTACTGGCGAAAAAATTTCATCATAGTCAATACCTTATTTTTGCCTGAAACTTTTTGCCACTAGCCTGGCCTTGTAGGTTTCTACTTGGCCATCAGCCCCTATCTTCTTCTTGTATACCCATTTGCACCCTATTGGAATCACTCCCTCAGGTGCATCAACCAAAGTCCACACTTGGTTTGTACATAGAATCTATCTCGGATTTCATGGCGTCCAGCCATCTGTCAGAGTCCCTACTCTTGACAGCTTCCGAATAGGTCAGAGGGTCATCATTATCAACGATGTGGGCTTCATCATTCTCAATGATAAACCCATACCTCTCAGGTGCATTTCGCACTCCTTCTGACCTTCGGAGAGGAGTAGTGTGTAGTGGCTGTACCTCTTCCATGGGTACATCTGGTTGAGGATTATTATGTGTCCCACATTGTAGGTCTTGAACTTCATCAAGTTCAATTCTTCTATCCTTGCCCTTTTCTAAGAAAAATTCTTTTTCCAAGAAAGTGGCATGCCTAGCAACAAATACCTTTTGTTCGGTAGGATCATAGAAGATATATCCTAAACTGTCTTTAGGATAACCTACAAATATACATTTGTTCAATCTAGCCCTTAGCTTATATCCAAAATTTCTTTTGACATAAGTATGACAACCCCATATCTTAAGATACTTAAGATTAGGTTTCTTTCCTTTCCATATCTCATATGGAGTACTAGATACAGACTTAGATGGTACTTTATTTAATACTAATGCAGCAGTTTCTAGGGCATGTCCTTAGAAGAAAATTGGAAGATTTGTGAAGCATATCATGGACCGTACCATATCTAATAAGGTACGATTCCTCCTTTCAGCTACACCATTTAATTGTGGCGTATATGGAGGTGTTCATTCAGAGTGCATACCCTTTATTCTAAGATAGTCTAAAAATTCACTAGAAAGGTATTCTCCTCCTCGATCAGATCAAAAGATTTTAATACACTTTCCAGTTTGTTTTTTGACCATACTTTGATACTCTTTAAATTTATCAAAGACTTCGGATTTATGTTTCATTAGATACACAAAACCGAACCTTGATAAGTCATCAGTAAATGTGATGAAGTAAGAGTATCCACCTCTAGCTGGAGTTGACATAGGACCGCACACATCAGTGTGTACGAGTTCTAACAACTCACTTGCCCTTTCTCCATGTCCCAAGAATGGAGACTTGGTCATTTTACCTATAAGACAAGATTCACAAGTTCCTAATAATTCAAAATCATAAGGGTCAAAGAATTTATCTTTATACAACTTGTGTAACCTTGTCTCACTAATATGACCTAATCGGTAATTTCAGAGGAGGGTATTATTAATATTCTCTCTTTTTTTTAATTATCTTTGCCAATATGAAACATAACATTATTAAGACATAATACTAAAAGACCATTTTCTATAGTGCCATGACAATAATACTCATTAGATAAAGAAATAGAGCAACCATTGCTCTTTCCATTTATTTCGAATCCTTTCTTAATAATACTCATTATTAAGACCATTTATTACTCATTTTCCATTTATTATTAATATTCATTTTCTATTACTCACTAATAGACATAACATTTCTAATGATCTTTGGTATAAAATAACAGTCTTCTAGCTTCAAGAACTTTTCGGAGGGTAGCTCCAGTATGTAGGTGCCAACAGCTTCAGCCTGGATGGATTCTCCTCTAGTGCCATATAGCTCGAAGTAACCTTTCTTCAGACTTCTAATTTTCTGCAGTCCATGCAAAAATTTGCATATGTGAGAACCACAACCGGTATCCAATACCCATAAATTAGAATCAGAAAAACTTAATGTCATATTGGCATGTAATAAAAACATACCTTTTGATGCAACACTTGCATCAGGCTTCACACTTGCA
Organism: Phoenix dactylifera; assembly: GCF_009389715.1. Classification (NCBI taxonomy): domain Eukaryota; kingdom Viridiplantae; phylum Streptophyta; class Magnoliopsida; order Arecales; family Arecaceae; genus Phoenix; species Phoenix dactylifera. The sequence goes on from NW_024068744.1 coordinate 36,575, forward strand.
AGAAAGCTCTTGCAGTTCCTTTTCCAATGCCCTATCTTGCCACAATGGAAATAGGTATCGGGTCCAGAGATTTTCTTTTCCTTCTTCTTTTTGATGCGACTCTTAGGGTTTAGTTTTTTCTTTGAACCCTTGTTGCCCGACTTCTTCTTTGAGCTCTCACCAACAAGAAGGATCGGACCCTTGTCCTTCTTGATGTGAGACTGTGCTGTTTTCAGCATATTTAGAAGCTCAGGCAGGGAGGAATTCAGTTTGTTCATGTGATAATTCACAACAAACTGCGAGAATGAGTCAGGTAGTGATTGCAGGATCAAATTCTGACTGAGCTCACTGTCCATAGCAAAGCCAAGTTGACTCAATCGAGTAATCAAGTCTATAACCTTTAAACAGTGGTCTTGCACAGACGATCCTTCGATCATTCTAGCACGGAACAACTGCTTAGATATCTCATATCTAGCAGTTCTGCTCTGCTCACCATATAACTCCTTCAAGTTAAGGAGTATGGAGTGAGTATCCATACTATCATGCTGCCTTTGCAATTCATTATTCATAGAAGCAAGCATGATACATTTGACAGTCAAACTGTTATTTTTCCACATACGATATGTGGCCAATTCCTCCTCAGTTGCATCTTCCCCTGCTGACCCTAGATTAGGGGTTTCAAGAATGTAGGAAAGTTTTTCTTGTGTGAGAACAATCTTTAAATTCCTCAACCAGTCCACATAGTTGGGACCAGTCAATTTCTTTGTACCTAAGATACCTTTAAGTGAGAGTGAAGATGCCATTTATGCATAATTAATCTATAATTACAAAGAACACTAATATAAGCAGACCAATCATGATGAATGTATTCAATCAGACAAGGACTTTTATCTAATTGTTACTCCCACTATTTTTATCGAATATCATAACCCTCAAGTATGGTGAACGAGAAAATACTAATTTTTTTAGTGGGGTTGAGATCCAAATTCCTTATAAAAGACTGATAAGTGCTAAATAATGCATAAATTAATATCTTATTCATAGCACTTATCGTTATTTTAATTCACATATTTTGTAAATTTAACTAAAAATTGTATTACCTTCATCATTGCATTTTAATAAATTATCAAAGGTAATTCAAGTTTGATTTGATTATTTATTGATTACTCTTAATGCATGCAGGTCGAGTCAAGCTCAATTAGGTAAAGCTTAAACTGACACTACATCATTTCACAATTTTACATCCTTCAGAGTCGACTCCAAGAACTCTTCTCCAAAACCCAGTGCTTCCCATTAATTCCTGACTCTTCACACATTCACCTAAATTTCTTCCCACTCATTCCAATTCTCCTGTTTAACATTAAAAATAATATAATCCCTTCTATCATTTGTCTCGTAGATCTCAAAGCATACCATCTATTGTCGCACGGATCCCAAAGCTCAACCTATCTCCTCCGATTCACACATCCTCCCTCACGCCCGAGTTCATTTTCTGTTTTCCTTGTTAGAGCCGCAACCGTCACAATCCAACTCCCCTGTTTCCACAACAAAACCAAGCACATCTCCCAGCTTCTCCCGCTAGATCCCCTCCATGTTGATTCTCCCACGCCCAGCCAAGATCTCCTCAACATCTTCATCTCCACCTCGTTGAAGCAACATCAGCTCATTCTTCCGGATTACTTCGTACTTCTTCTCCGCGATTTGGCTTCATCTTCCCGAGTTTCACAACATCCAAACACGGCCCCAAATATCTCTCTGTTTGCAAGACCAATCTCCCAGCATCCTTATCCCTTCTTCCTCACCGAAGGGAGTCGGCTGATCATCTTCTCAGAGGGCGGGGAGAAGCCAAGTTCCCACGAAAGAATAAAAAAAAAAGAGAGAAAGGAGAGGGAGAGAATACTTTGTGATATTTTGGAAATAGAGAGAGTGGGATGGAAGGGAAAGATTTTTATATGAAGATGGAAGCCTGCTGCTGTGCTGCTGCTGCCGTCTACCACTCCATGGAAGGCTGATCTCCTCTCTAGGGCTGGATGCAGCCCTAACAAAGGGACACAGGTTTTATGTTTTTAATTTTTATTCTTGGGGTTGTATGAACTTATTGTTTTTAATGGATATCTTATTTCATCTCATATTTAATTTCTGTGATTTTAAATATGACGTTTATACAATTGTTCTTCATGATCACTAAGTAAATATAAGATAGTCCATGCTTAAGGAAGATGCGATGTGCTGCCACCTTAGATTAGGGTTGACATTTCATGCTAACTAAAGATGGATTATGCCTAAATTACTTTTGTGAAAATTTTATTTGAATGCTTATTAGGCTTGTAGCCAATTTGCATGTTAATCCAAGAATAAATTAAAAATATAAATAACCCTTGTTCTGATGTTAGTGGTGAATGCCTTGCCTTAGGTTCCCTTAAACTGATATTATTTTAATTGCATTTTCTTCATTAAATTCCTTAGTTAAATTTTCTTCACAAACTCTTCTTTTTAAATATTTTTATTTTTAAGAAAACAACTGTACCCCAATCCTTGTGGATCGATACCCGTAATCACTATTCTACCAGATACGTGCTATTGCGTGGTCTTTAAAATTGACTATCAAAGACCTTGTGGGAATCACAACAAGCCCTTATAAGTTCAAAGGTAGGAAACTCTTTCCAATTACATCCCATGCAATTTTCAACTTTATCCTGTCCTCTAGCACAATATAGTCTTGTGGGAATCACAACAAACTATTGTGTCTAGTTAAGTCAAACCCTTCATTTTTATACAGTCATATTTGAATAATGCTGCCCTTATGGGAATCACAATAAGGCAACATATTAAAATATATCATATGCATCATATGTACCAAGATATTACAATATCAATTTCTAATACTAGCCTTGTGGGAATCACAACAAGCTAGCGTAGATATTGACATAATAATATCTAAGCATGAAGGAAGGACCTTTATAGTGTTATATTAGCAATTAGCTTTTCCATGGAGGTCAATCAAATAGTTGGCCAGGTAAGCAGATGGGAGGCTCTCCTTACTTAGTAAGGTCCTAATTAAATAACCACATGTAGCCTCTTTCCTATACACCAACTCAGTCAATTGATTCAGAATGGCTTAGCTTAAAGCAATTAACACTATGACTTAATTATGAATTTAGTGAGGGCTTTCAAATAGTAGTATCTTACTAACATTAAGCTCAACCATAAAGGACAATCAAATAATTGGCCAGAAAAGCAGGTGGAAGAAACTCCTCACTTAGAGAGTGAGGTCCTAATTAAGTAACCACCTGTGGCTTCCTTCCTAGACACCAACTGAGTCGATTGTTCCAGAATGGGTTAGCCCAAAGTTTTCTTACTACTATATTGGTCTCATTGCACATTCTATAATTTAGCACTAGCAATTATACTGTGCTACAAGATGAATATAACACTATCTCATAGCATAAACTAATCATGCATACAAACAACCTAGCTATCTCATAGCATCAAGATAATAGCATGTATTATCATTTGGTTAAACTGATTAAGGGTGGCTCTAATACCACTGTTAGGTTTCCCAGTGCTCTAAGGCGCAGCGGAAGATACGGGATTATAAAATTTTCTTATAAAATCCATTATATGAAATCCTAATAAGCCAAGATCATCTTAATAGTATAACCAAATAATGTAGAAAATATAATCTTGGTATAGAAGAATACCTATCATGCTATATCCAATATGTCTGAAGATGTCCTAAGGTGCCCAAATGTTCACCCTCCAATGTTGATCCACACAGTAATGGGTTCAAGACTCTAGCTCCACCAAAACTTGATTCTAGTTGTTCAAGCCTTCCAAAGGATTTATATGGCTGATTTTCCTTCACTTCCTTCTTCCTTTCTACCTCTAAAACATTCACTAGCCTTTTTGTCCTAAAGAAGATCCTCTTGTCTTGGGTTAGGACAAAAGAAAGAGGCATGTAAGAAAGAAGGGATAAGGGAGAGAGAAGGAGAGGCTTTTTCTTAGATGATCTTTAGAACCCCAGGTAGCCTCCTTATTTATAAGAGATGGAGGGATGCATCATAAAGGGATGCATCCCATCCACACACCTCATCATGATGAGGCATGTGCCAAGAGAGGCATCCCATCATGATGGGGTGCTAAGGAGAAGGGTGTATCAACTTTTTTCTCACGTCTCCCTTTTAAATCCTAATGATCCAAGGGCCCAAATGCAGTGAACCAAAGCCAATAGTCCAGATCTAGGCGCCATCTAATGGTCCAGATCAAGGCATCATCATCCAGGGTGCCATCCAATGGTCCAGAAGCAAGATGCCATCACCGATGGTCCAGATTCATGCGCTGAGCAACGGTCCAGATCTTTAATCCAGAGAGCCATCTAGTGGTCCAGATTCAGGCACTGAGCAACGGTCCAGACCTTTCATCCAGAGAGCCATCCAGTGGTCCAGATTCAGGCGGTGACCAATGATCCAGATCTTTCATCCAGAGAGCGATCCAATGGTCCAGAAGTGAAGGCCCTATCAAACCCAATCCAATTGGGTTTAACCAACTTAAAGGAAACATTAAACCTAATCAAATCAGGTCTAATTAAAGCCAAATGGGTTCCAACTCTTGGCTAACCCATATTAGGTCATGATCTAATCATATTAGATCAACCTAATCTAAGAATAAAATTCGAATTTAATTTAAATCAGGAGCTAGGGTTTGCAATATGTGCTAGCATGTTCATCTTGCAAACATGATCTAATCCAATTAGACCCTTGATCAATTCCCTTGTGTGTTACCCATTGGGTTTCCTTATCTTAGCCAGCAGTAGGTGCAGGTACAAGTTGACCTAACCTGATTAGAAGACCTCTAAACCAATTTAGGTTCAATTTAGTGCTAAACCTGACTTAGCAATCAGAACCTTTCTGATGCTTTGATCTAATCAAACTCTTTGATCCGATCAACCCACAAGATAAGATTGACGTCTAACAACGTATCATGTCTATCCGAAAGATGAAAAATGTATTGGACAAATCCAAACATACCCTTCAGTGGCAAGTTACCATGCAATTCAACCCCTCAATCATACTACATCCTGAATAAGTGCATGATTATGGATCAATATCAAACTTAATCACTTATTCATGTCTCTCTCAATCTTTTATATGATAATTCAAACAATGAAACATTAGAAACTCTTTCTAATATTCATTTTGCTTTGATCAAAGACTTCTTGAATCATCATAAGATTAGAGTAAGTAGGATGTTATTTTCTCTTACTAGAAGTGACTGATTCCTTGTTGACCTACTCACAACCTTCGTAAAAATCCATCATATCCAAAATACCCCGTACACAATGCAATGTCGTGAATGAGGGTAAACCAAAACATAGGTTCAAGTGCACAAGGTACCATAGTAATCTCAAGTCTAAGGGTCACTTGCATAACTCCCACTATGAGAACCATCTTTTGACAATTAAGTAAGAATCCATAAGATATTCTCATGGCTGATCATTTCAGTGAACTCATTCCTCTAATAAGAACCCACATCTTTGTATTAGTGTCTCACACAAGTGATTGTGAGATCAATCACTCTCAACATTGAGCATACATAAGATGTGCTAGTCTTTCCAGTAATATTGATCTCCGACTCAATATACCAATTTAACTGAGAATATTCTAAATTAGGATTTTAGGATTTTAGGTCTCACTGGTATGATCTCATCATAATCCTAAACCCAATGTCCTAATTTATGGGGTTCATCATCCAATAATAAAACAGATAAGCAGCAAATGATGAAACACAATGTCTTTATTGATATATATCAAGTGTCAAAGTACATGATTTAGAGGATTACAAAGAGAAACCTATCAAATGATTGGCTTATAGGGCATCTACTCTTTCAGCATGGACGCTGGCAGCATCACGGACGAACGCCTGATGCAGAAGGCTGACCGCGATACGGCACGAATGGAAGGTGCTGCATTCAGAACGGCCGCCGGAATGGAAGGCGATTTGGGATGCTCACCGCGTGAGGACTGCGGCTGCTGGCTTCGCAGATGGGCTAGCACGCTGAGAAGATCCTGGACGCTGCATTTGCTTGGAACGGCGCATGGCTGGTTCACCGCGTGATACGCTGCGAGATCTTTGCTGATGGCGTGGATCGCGGCTTGGACGCTGGGAGATTGCCGCTTGGGATCACTGGAGGAGCCGGGAGCATGATCGACGGAGCTTGATGCTGATCGCGGGATGCTGGAGATGCGGGCGTTGCGATGCAGACGAAGCAGGGACTCGGGAAGGCTGATCCGGTTGGAACACTGCAGGAGGAAGAAGAAGAACAGTGAACATTAGTATATTTTTCGTAACACTGTTCATATGAACAGCATTTTTATGTAACACTGTTCATATGAACAGTGTTTTCACGTAACACTGTTCATATGAACAGGGTTTTCACGTAACACTGTTCATATGAATAATGTCATCTCAAACACTGTTCATATGAACAGTGTTTTCAGCCATGAATAGGGATAAATATCATTATTAAGAATTAATTTCATAGCTGTTGGGAATAGGCGAAATGAGCATGAAAACAATTTGATTGGGTCATCGCAATTGGTTGAGATGAACTTCTGTCCATAACAATAGGGATGAATCGTGATGATGTAGTGTAAAGATAAGGAGTGACCCAGATTTTCAAGTAGGCTTGGCTCGGAAAGATCTTTTAATTACAGTACGGAAACTAAAATAAAGAATTACATTTTTTTAAGCGTTATATACAGGAGAACTTTAGAAAATTAGGTCCAAAAGAGTGCTAAAATGTGCACTTAACACACCCCCAAATCTAAATTTTGCTGGTCCTCAAGCAATATCCTAACTCACTTTCGCAGGCATCGCGGTTGCATTTAACAGATGCAACAAGCCGTTAAACCCCTAGGTTACCCTAGTGGACGAGTGTTGTCTCGTGACGATTTGCAGTGAAGTTACCCACAAACTTCATCAGATAGAAATTTCCAATGTTTAACTCGAAATTTGAACAAGTATTATTGTATGAAACTAGAATTGCAAGGACAATAGAGACTTTTTGCTATCATATTTAAGCAGGCTCTAACTCAAGTTTCATTACACCCCATCTATCTGCTAACAAGTTAAGAATGTAGTGAGGTGCAAGATAGTATCATATAAATGAGTGGCTTTTACTTACTTCCAACAAAGGACTAAGGATATATTTTTGGTGTTTGGAGGAGGCACAGAGTTAAAGGTAGAAGGATATACTGATTTAGACTTCATAACTGACCCTGATGATAGAAAGTCTACATCAGGATATGTATTCTTATGCAATGGAGGATCGGTAAATTGGAAGAGTTCCAAATAACCGATTATTGCAGATTCTACTATGGAAGCAGAGTACATTGCTGCATCGGATGCTGCGAAGGAAGCATTCTGATACAAAAAATTTATCGAAGAGCTAGGAGTCATGTCATCAGATGCTATAACCCTTTTCTACGACAACAACGGTGCCATAGCACTAGCTAAGGAGCCGAGGTCTCACCAGAAGTCCAAGCACATAGAGCGGCGATTTCATCTAATTCGTGACTACCTCGAAAAGAAATATGTAGAGGTGCAGAGAGCAGACTCCACTGATAACGTGGCGGACCCATTTACTAAGCAGCTGAGTCAGAAGAAATTAGAAGTTCATCTTGAGAAAATGGGACTTAAATACATGTCTGATTGACTTTAGTGCAAGTGGGAGATTGTTAGAAGTATGCCCTAGAAGCCAACGTGGCTGACGCACATTTGTAATCTGGGGCATAAATTTGTAATTTGACACTTATTAATAAATAAGATTGGGCAATTTGTTTTTCATTCATGCTTATATGTGTCCATGAATCGTTCAAGAAATTAATAGATGATGACACATATTCTCAAGAAGTTGAGAATTTGAGGCATGTATCATTAGGGATGAATTTCTAAATGCTCCTGATTGATGGATCCATCACGAGGGACAGAGATCGATCCGTTGAGATTAGTACACAGATCACTTAGTCAGATGGATGAGTCTCGAGTCCACGGTGTAGAGACACTGGAGTGATTATGTAGGTACTTGTCAGAGAACAAGGTACTGAGCGTGACTAAAGATAGTAGTCACATGGATGTCTATCCACTCGTCAGTGACTACTTATACTGCAGTTGTATGACTGGTCCTTTGACCCGCGATGCCTTAGCTATTTACTGTGAGGTTGCTGTAGTTTGACGAGCATGTGAACTTGGGCCCTAGCCATTCGGATCCTTGTAGTGCGGATTGGCTACAGTAGGTTCATTTTGGAATAGGGTTGCATCTAGATAGGATCTATCGACCTTGATAGATTAGGAGTGATCTTATGTGATTTATGAGACTGAGTTCGATAAATTCCTGGCCAGGTAATTTGGAAAAAGAGTTTTCCATATCTTGAATTGGAAGTCGTATAAATTTGACATATGACGGATGATGGGGTTTGATGAGATATCCATAACCTCCATCACATTGGGATCCATGATAGAGGGACTGTATCATATGCTAACTGCACCTAGAGGTTCAGACATTGCATTCTGCTGGGTTGCCACCATATACTGCTAGGTGTTACTAGTGGATTGTGAGACTCGAAGGCATTCACTTGGTGATCAGTGAACCCTGAGAGTAGAACTGAAATCGTTTCAGTCCACTGAAAGGAGTTTCAGTGATATTGAGATGGAGATCTCAATATGTCTTACTACCAGTCAGAATAGAACCTACGGGATCACACACATAGAGGATTTAATTAGTCAGACTATCAAAATTATTATTTAGAATCTCAATTGAAGTCAATTATCAATATGATTGGTGATTGAATTAACCCACTAAGTGTTAGTGAGTTAACGGAAGAAGAATTGAGTAGAATTGATTGCAATTGGATTGCAATTGGGCTGATTTAGTGAGCCAAATCAAATTGGGTTCGACCTAAATTGATTTGGGTTCATGATTGGGTCAATTTGATTAAACCAAGGTTTGTGCGGATTTTAAAGGCCACATATCGTCGTAGGATGAATATGACTTAAGTCATGTTTATACTATGCGGACTTTAAAGTCCACATGGCGTCATAGGATGTATGCTCCCAAATTAATTAATTCTTCTAATAAGATTAGGAATCCTAATGTGATTAGGAAATTAATATTAGATGTATGCCCTAGAAGCCAATCTGGCTGACACATTGTTAATTCTAGGGACATAATTTTGTACTTGACCATTTATTATTGAATAAATAAAAGGCATCTTTTCATTTATATTATTTTTGTGTCTATGAATCGTCCAAGAAATTAATAAGATGATGATGCATATTCTCAAGAGTTGAGAATTTGAGCCATGTATCATTGGTGATTAATTTCTAAATGCTCCTGATCAATGGATCATCACGAGGACGATGATCGATCCGATCAGTGCACAGATCACTTTCCTTCTGGATGGACGAGACTTGAGTCCACAGTGTAGGGACACTGAAGTGATAGTGCAGGTGCTTGTTAGAGAACAAGGGTACTGAGCGTGACCAAGACAAGAAGTCACTTAGATGTCTATCCACTCGTCAGTGACTTGCTTGATGTTGCAGTAGTATGACTGGTCCTTTGACCTGCGGTGCTTCGGCTACTCACAGTGAGGTTATTGTAGTTTGACTACATGTATACATGGTCTCTAGTCGTATGGGTCCTTGTACTGTAGATTGGCTGTAGTAAGTTCACTGTAGGAGTAGGGTATGCACTTACATGGAATCTATCGACCTTGATAGAAGAGGAGTGATCCTATGTGATTTGTTAGACTGAGTTCTAAGATCTTGGCCAGGGCAGTAATATAAAGTGGAGAAAGAGTTTTCCACTATCGAACTCGAGTCGAATAAATCTTGACATATGACAGACGAAGGGGTTTGACGAGTTATCCATGACCTCCGTCCTGTAGGGATCCATGATAGTAGGACTGCATCACATGATAACTGCACCTAGAGGTTCATCATTCTATTGTACTGGGTAGCCACTACATGCTGCTAGGTGTCACTGGTGGATGGTGGGACTCATAGGGATTATCTCGATGATCGATAAATCCTAATGAGTACAGTTGGAATCGTTCCAATCCATTGAAAGGAGTTTTCAATGATATTGTGATAGAGATCATAATATATCTCACTACCAGTCAGAATAGAACCTATGGGTCGGGTCACACACACTAGAAGTATTGATCGATCCGATGGTTGAATCGTGATTAGGAATCACAAGTAATCAATTCGATTGATAATAAGTTGAAGAAGGAACAAAGAGAATTAATTAATTGGACTTAAACACAAATCCTACTTCGAGTAGGATTCCTAGAGTCCTAATTGGATTAGGACTGGGAATCCTAGTTGGAGTAGGACTGGGATTCCTACTTGGAATAGGATTCCTACAATCCTATTAGATTAGGAGTTTTGAATTAAAATTGGATTCCTACTTGGAGTAGGATTCCTAGAGTTCTAATCGGATTAGGACTTCGGATTCGAATTAGAGTTCTAATTAGATTTGGACTAAAATTAAATAAGTCCTAATTGGAATAGGGTTTTTTAAGTCCTAATTAATTATTAATCCAATGAATCAACATGACTCCTAATTGGGTTAGGATTGAAGAGTTCAATTGAGTCATGGTTCATTCAAGTTCTAATTGGATTAGGACTAGTATAGATTGAACCTAATTGATTCAATGATTTGGTTAAACCCTAATTGGATTAGGGCTAAACAAAATAGAGGCCTCCTAATCCTCCTTAGAGGAGGATTAGGGCAACACAAGAAGGAGGGGCTCACGCCCCTCCTCCTTATCTTCCTTGGTGCGGACAACACAAGAGGGGCCGGCGCCCCTCTTGGAAAAGATTTAGGGCTCCTAATTTGTAGGAGCCCTAGGTACTTTAAAAGGAGGTGAAAGGGGGGCGGCGCCCAAGGATTGATGCTCTCCTCCTTGCAGCCGTGGCCTCCCTCTCCTCCTTCTCCATCTTCAGCCGCAAGCAAAGGAAAGCAAGGGAAGATTGTTTGGTGGCCTCTTCCTCCTCCCTTCTCCCTTCCAACGCAAGGAAAAGAAAGAAGGCTGCAGGGGCTTTGATCTTCTTCCTCTCTTCATCCTTCTTCTTCTCCTCTCAAGCACCAATCAAGGGTTGATTGAAAGAGAGGAGATCAGCCATCGAAAGTTATCTCTGCAAGGAGTAGCACCCCGGGGAGATAGAAAGCTTGATTGGTCCTTGCTTCGTGTGGATACCCGTAGAGGCGGACACTTGAACGGCTTCAAGCCGAACTTCATCCTAAACCACGAACTTCAGTTTGCCGTGATCATCTACCCGCACAAGGTGAAGATCTGATCTTCTAAAATTTTAAAAGTTTTTTAATCCTTATCTATCTACGAACGGTTTTTTGAACAACGTTCATGCGATGAACGTGATCCGCGCATGCCTCTTCCGCTGCATCTGATTTTTTAAATATCAGCGCATGGTGGGGTTCTATCAGTGGTATTAGAGCCTAGGCTCATAATTAAGGTAAGGATTAATTATTAATAGCTTATTAGATCTGAAAATTGAATGATATGCATGCTGAAAATTTTCTGCATGCAAATTTTTAGGGTGCTGATTTTTACATGCTGATTTTTATGTGATAAAAAGATGATTCTAATTGCATTGTTAATGGATTACAAAGTTTAGAATCATGATTAGCATGATCAGCAACCTATGTCATAAGATAATCAATTAGTTTCAGATCTGAAAAGTATAATTGTTGCATGCGGTGATGATCATAGGATTAAACCCTTTGGTATTAAATGTAAAGACCTGCATGTGATCTGCAATGTCATGTAATTTTTCAGATGCTTGCATGCATCTTATTTAATTTTTGAGAGGCCGCGTGCCTCCTAAAAGGAGATGTAATTTATTTTTATTTTATTTTATATCTGATTGTATTTCTGTGATGTGATGTATGTCAACGATCAAGTGAAGATGAGCATGAGATGAGAGGGTCTAAGCGGTTGATGCGATTGGATCAAGAGTTGGTCAAGGATCGAATCAAGGAGGCTTGGAACCAATTCAAGAGTTGAAGACCATTGATCGATTGACGTGCATGTGCTTGTAATACGACCTAACTAGAATCCATGATCATCACCTATTTAAGTTTAGCTTTAATTATTGCTGCGATTATAACTGCCTGCAATGTGCTTTGCATGTGATGTGAATGAAGCGGGTAGATAGGTTTACATGTGATGTAGCAACCCAATTGAGATCTAAATTAAACCTCCTCAATCAAGTCGAGAGTGAACCGACATGAGCAAGTCATATTAGATTAATTGATCTAATTGGTGTCTAGGAAAGCATGAAAGGTGGTTACTTAATTAGGACCTTACTCTCTGAGTAAGGGGAGCCTCCCACCTGCTTACCTGGCCAATTGTTCGATTACCTCTTATGAAGAGCTCAAGTTGCAAACACTAAGACCTGATTAACCAATATTAAGTCAATAGGTCTTCCACTGTAGTAGAGCTGCTAAGGCTTTCTGATGTTGATTTGCTCGGCTGGACACAGTGGTCAAGTTGCATCGGGGGCTGGACCTCTATAGACATGAGATGTTGTAGGGTAAAGGTGGGGTTGGGCACATAACTGTTAGGTGAGGACCCAATGACGACTTTTCCTACGGTTATACGGTGGGTCTGACTTAACTAAGAAATGGGACCAATAACTGTTAGGTGAGGTCTTCATGGCTTAGAGACCAAGAAGCACTGCAACATGCTATGAGAAGCATTGTACAAGAGTTGTACATTCATCATTTATGTGTCATCAATAACTGTTAGGTGAGGTGGCATGTAAATCGGTGGAACCGCAGTACCCACTAGAAATCCTAGTCGTGTAGATTTCCGTTTTCCTACCAGAGGAGTGTGAGAAATTCGAGAAAAATAGTGGGAGGTAACATTCGTTCTAAAAGTCCCTCTAGAACAGATTAATGATCAAGTACAAAAGTCTGACTAGAATCTTACTCTCTGCAGATACAATGTCAGCCTCAAACCCTTTGACCCGTATTCTTGAGACCAACCGATTGACCGGAACCAATTATAAGGACTGGCTTAGAAACCCTCAAAATTATTTTGAGCTGTGAGAAAATAGGCTATATATCGATTTAGATATCTCCACACTACCAACACGTCCTAACTGATGTTCAGCGACAGATGCATCAAAAGTGGATGGATGATGACATTAGAGTCAAGTGCCTATATGATGGCATCCATGTCCAATGAACTCCAATGCCAGCATGAGAATCTCAAGACTGCTAGGGACATACTAGCACACCTGCAAGAAGTTGTATGGTGAGCAGAGTAGCGCAGCTCGTTTTGAAGTGTCCAAGAGGCTCTTCAAGACAAAGATGCGCGAAGGGCAGTCTGTCCATGATCACGGTCTGACTATGATCAAGGACCTAGAGGAGCTTGAGAAGCTCGGAATGAACATGCACAAGGAATTGCAAGTGGATTTGATCCTACAGTCACTTCCTGGATTCATTTGGTCAGTTTATAGTAACTACCACATGAATAAGATTGAATGCAACTAAGACTGAACTGATAAATATGTTGGTAAACTGCTGAGGGAGCCTTGAAAGGTTCAAGGGGCAATATCCTTGCTAACTGAGTTGACTTCTGGTTCCAAGAGAAAGTCTGCTTGGAAGAAAAAGAAGCCTGCGAAGAAGCAGAAGAAAGACAAGAAGCCAAGAAGGAAGTTCAAAAGAAAAAGGCCAAATGACAAAGGAAAATGTTATCCACTGCAATGTCGACGGCCACTGAAAGAGAAACTGTCCTTCATACCTCGAAAGCCTGAAGGAAACCAAATGAAAGCGCTGAGCGCACACCTGCAGAACGGTATAGACTTGCTTCAATAATTGAAACTAATTCTAACAGTTTCTTCTACTTCTAGTTGGGTTATAGATTCTGGTTCTAGTGCTCATCTATGCACTACCATATAGGGTTCTAAGGAAAGTAGAAGGCTGGCGGAAGGTGCAGTAACCTTCGGGTTGGCAACGGGGCAAAAGTTCTGCTGTGGCTGTGGGCACCTACCATCTGCAACTACCGTCTGGTTTTAGTTTATTACTTAGAGACTGCTATTATGTACCTTGCTGCTAGCAAGAATTTTGATTTCCGATTTCATGTCCTAGCACAGGAAGGTCATATTTTTATATTTGACAAAGACTGCTGTTTTATTTATTTCAGAAATAAAATAGTCGCACGTGGTTTTATGATTGACAGTTTCTATCATTTGCATATGGATGTATCTATAAATGTGTCTGAAGTAAAGAAAGTGAGTGCCAAAGGATCCAAAAGATCTAGAAATGAGATAAACCAAAAGTATTTGTGGCACCTCAGGCTTGGCCATATTGGAGAGGACAGAAATGAACAAAATGGATAAAAGATGGGCCTCTTGCCTCATTGACTTTTCGAGTATATCCAGTTTGGCGAGTCCTGACTTCAAGAAAAAATGGCCAGATTGCCCTTTGTAGGACATGGAGAGAGGACCACTGAAATACTTACCTTGGTACTATACAGATGTATGTGGCCCCATTCGATGTGCTAGCCAGGGGACGTTATTCGTACTTCATTACCTTTACCGATGATTATTCACGGTATGGGTATGTGTATCTTATAAACCAATCTGAATCTTTTGAAAAGTTCAAAGAGTTCAGAATGAAGTAGAAAAACAAACTGGAAAATCCTTAAGGCTCTTCGATCAGATCGAGGAGGAGAATACCTTAGTGGAGAATTTCGGACTATCTCAAGAAATGGCATAGTCTCACATGGACACCTCCGGGTACACCTCAACTCAACAGGGTGTCAGAGAGGAGAATCGGACCTATTGATATGGTCCGGTCCATGAGAGCTTCACTGATTACCATGTTCTTTGGGGAGATGCTTACTTACCGCAGTATATCTACTAATAGAGTTCCTCTAAATCCGTTCTACCACACCGTATGAGATATGGCATGGTAAGAAACCAAGTCTTGGTCATCTCAAGATTTGGGGATGCCCGCCCACATCAAAAGACTACAGGCGACAAACTAGAGGCTAGGACCATAAGTGCTCCTTTATAGGATATCCTAAAGAGTCATTAGGATACAATTTTTACGTCTCAGAGGATCACAATGTGTTTGTGAGCCGTCATGCCATCTTCTTGAAAATCAGTTTATCCTTGACAAAGGCAGTGGGAGGAAAATTGAGCTTGAAGAGAAAGTCTCTAAAAGCAACGAGTCATGATCCTATCGAACCCATTAATACGGAGCCAGTACACGATTCCCTCAACCACCTCACAGATCAGTAGGGTCTCCCATCCTCCCGATAGATACTTAGGTGTACTAGAAGAGGATACCGAGGAAATGTTCCTAGTGGGAGATAGGGATCACATACAGATTCCAAAACCTACACGAGGCGATATCTGATATCGATTCCGAGAAATGGTTGGAAGCTATGAAGTCAGACTTCATGCATTAAACCAAGTCTGGTCCTTGTAGATCCACCAGAAGGCATTGTACCTATTGGATGTAAAGAAAGATAGGTTCGGATGAAAAGTAGAGACCTATAAGCAAGGCTGGTGGCGAAAGGATATAGTCAACCGAAGGCATTGACTATCAGGAGACCTTTTCACCTGTAGCCATGCTGAAATCCATCCGCAACATTGCTTGCCATTGCAGCATTTCATGATTATGAAATCTGGCAGATTGGATGTAAAACATGCTTTCCTGAATGGATGATCTTGATGAAAATATCTATATGGAACAGGCCTTAGGGTTTCACTTTCAGTGATGGAGATCACAAGGTCTGTCAAGCTGCCAAAGGTCCATCTATGACTAAAGCAAGCATCTCGGGAGTTGAACACTCGTTCAATGACGCAATCAAAACGTTTGATTTCATCAAAAACGAAGAGGAACCGTGTGTTTACAAAAAGGGTTAGGGGGAGTGCTGTCGTATTCTGTACCGTACGTGGACGACATCCTCCTGATAGGGAATGATATTCCCATGCTAACCTCGGTCAAGGTCTGGTTGTCAAAAGAGTTCTCCATGAAAAACCTTGGGAAGCATCCTATATTTTGGGAATAAAGGTCTATAGAGATAGATCTAAAAGGATGCTATCACAAAAAATGTATATAGAGGAAGTGCTGAAAAAGGTTCAGCATGGAAAACTCTAAAAGGGGTCTCTTACCCCTAAGGCATGGAATTAATCTCTACAAGAAGATGTGCCCCAACACATCTGAAGAGATTCAACGCATGAGCAAGATCCCCTATGCATCAGCAATAGGGAGCCTCATGAATGCCATGCTATGTACATGATTGAATATAGTACATGCTGTGAATGTCACGAGCATATGTCAATCAGATCCAGGCAAAAAGGCACTGGATAGCTGTGAAGAACAGTCTTAAGTACTTGAGAAGAACTAAGGACATGTTCTTGGTCTTTGGGAGAAGATCAGAGTTGAATGTAGAAGGATGCACACATATTGATGATAGAAAGTCTACATCAGAATATGTGCAATGGTGGTTCAGTAAATTGGAAGAGTTCCAAACAACCGATCATTATAGATTCTACCTTAGAAGCTGAATGTTAGGCCGTATCTAAGGGTGCAGTGGAAACCTTCCGGTTAAAAGTTCATTGCAGAGTTAGGTTTAATGTCATTAGATGCCATAACACTTTACTGCGATAACATTGGCACCATAGCACTAGCTATGGAGCCAAGGTCTCATCAGAAGTCCAAACACATAGAGCGGCGCTTCCACCTCATACGCGACTATGTTGAGAAGAAATATGTAGAGGTGCAGAGAGTAGACTCCGCGGATAACGTGGCAGACCCGTTCACTAAGCAGCTAAGTCAGTAAAAGACTGAAGCCCACCTTAAGAAGATGGGGCTTAGATATATGACTGATTGACTTTAGTGCAAGTGGGAGATTGTTAGATGTATGCCCTAGAAGCCAATCTGGCTGACACATTGTTAATTCTAGGGACATAATTTTGTACTTGACTATTTATTATTGAATAAATAAAAGGCATCTTTTCATTCATATTATTTATGTGTCTATGAATCGTCCAAGAAATTAATAAGATGATGATGCATATTCTCAAGAGTTGAGAATTTGAGCCATGTATCATTGGTGATTAATTTCTAAATACTCCTGATCAATGGATCATCACGAGGATGGTGATCGATCCGATCAGTGCACAGATCACTTTCCTTCTGGATGGACGAGACTTGAGTCCACAGTGTAGGGACACTGAAGTGATAGTGCAGGTGCTTGTTAGAGAACAAGGGTACTGAGCGTGACCAAGACAAGAAGTCACTTGGATGTCTATCCACTCGTCAATGACTTGCTTGATGTTGTAGTAGTATGGCTGGTCCTTTGACCTGCGGTGCTTCGGCTACTCACAGTGAGGTTATTGTAGTTTGACTACACATATACATGGTCTCTAGTCATATGGGTCCTTGTAGTGTAGATTGGCCGCAGTAACTTCACTGTAGGAGTAGGGTATGTGTTAGATGTATGCCCTAGAAGCCAATCTGGCTGACACATTATTAATTCTAGGGACATAATTTTGTACTTGACTATTTATTATTGAATAAATAAAAGACATCTTTTCATTCATATTATTTATGTGTCTATGAATCGTCCAAGAAATTAATAAGATGATGATACATATTCTCAAGAGTTGAGAATTTGAGCCATGTATCATTGGTGATTAATTTGTAAATGCTCCTGATCAAATGATCATCACGGGGACGGTGATCGATCCGATCAGTGCACAGATCACTTTCCTTCTGGATGGATGAGACTTGAGTCCACAGTGTAGGGACACTGAAGTGATAGTGCAGGTGCTTGTTAGAGAACAAGAGTACTGAGCGTGACCAAGATAAGAAGTCACTTGGATGTCTATCCACTCGTCATGACTTGCTTGATGTTGCAGTAGTGTGATTGGTCCTTTGACCTGCGGTGCTTCGGCTACTCACAGTGAGGTTATTGTAGTTTGACTGCACACATACATGGTCTCTAGCCATATGGGTCCATGCAGTGTAGATTGGCTGCAGTAAGTTCACTGTAGGAGTAGGGTATGCACCTATAAGGAATCTATCGACCTTGATAGATAAGGGGAGATCCTATGTGATTTATAAGATTGAGTTCGTAAGACCTCGGCCGGGGCAGTATGCACAGTGGAAAAGGAGTTTTCCACTCTCGAACTTAAGTCGAATAAATCTTCACATATGACAGACGATGGGGTTTGACGAGTTGTTCATGACCTCCGTCCTGTAGGGAATCCACGATAGTAGGACTGTATCACATGGCAACTGCACCTAGAGGTTCATCATTCCATTCTGTTGGGTAGCCACTACATGCTGCTTAGGTGTCACTGGTGGATGGTGAGACTCACAAGGATTGTCTCGATGGTCGATAATCCCTAATGAGTTGAATTGGAATCGTTCTAACCTCATTGAAAGGAGTTTTCAATGATATTGTGATAGAGATCGCAGTATATCTTACTACCAGACAGAATAGAACCTATAGGGTCACACACATTAGAAGTATTGACTGATCCGATAGTTGAATTGTGATTAGGAATCACAAATAATTTATAATTATCAATTTGATTGCTAATTGGTGTAACCCACTAAGAGTTAGTGAGTTGAAGAAGAAATAATTGCGGTTGGATTGCAATTTAATTTAATTGGATTTAATTAATTGGACTTGATCATATTAAATGCGAGTTCTACTTAAAGTAGGAATTCTAGAGTTCTAATTGGATTAGTACTAAAAATCAAATAAGTCCTAATTAGATTAGGATTTTTTTTTAAAAAAGTCCTAATTAATTTTAATCTAATTAACATGACTCCTAATTGGATTAGGATTGAAGAGTTCAATTGAGTCATGATTCAATTAAATCCTAATTAGATTGGGATTTTGAATGAAAGATAGATTGGGTTCACCTAATTCTCTTTAGAAAAGGATTGGGTTCCCATCCATGTGGCTACATCCCCCTACTTAATATGATTAAGTGGGGGGGTATGAGATAAGAGGGAAAATAGGAAAATAGGGGAGGGGCGTACGCCCCTCCCTTGGCTCTCGGCTAAAAAAAAAGAGGGGGCCCTTAACTCTCGGCGTGAGAAATAAGAGGGCCCCTCCCCTTTCCTAAAAGGAGCTCCACACGGTTTTTAAAAGGAGACCTAGGGGGTACGCCCTAGGTGATTTTAATCCCCCTCTCCCAGCCGTAAAAGGAGCATTAACTCCCTCTTGGAAGCTGCAAGCAACCTCTCTCTCCCCTCCTTGTTTTTCAGCCGCAAGGGAAAACAAAAATAAGGGAGTGGTGTTGGCATCTTTCATTCATCATTCTTCCACCAAATCAAAAGGCAGCAAGCGTGCTTCTTTTGATCCTTCTTTCTCCTATTTCTTCTTCCTCAAGAGAGAGCAATCAAGGTGTTGTTTGCTGCAAGGAGAAAGAATTTCATCCATCAAAACATATCTCTGCAAGGGGAGCTAGCACCCCGGGGAGATTAGAGCGATTGGATCGGTCCTCTGCTTCGTGTGGATACCCGTAGAGGCCGGGCACTTGAACGGCTTCAAGCGAACCTTCATCCTAAACCATGAACTTCAGTTTGCGATGATCATCTACCCGCACAAGGTGAAGATCTGATCTTCTAAATGTTTGAAAAGTTTTTAATTCTGGCCTAACTACTAACGGTTCATGAAACAACGTTCATGCGATGAACGTCGATCCCGCACATGCCGATTCCGCTGCCATCTGAATTTTTTTGAAATATCAGTGGCATGGGCGGGTCCCTAACAGTATGCACTTACATGGAATCTATCGACCTTGATAGAAGAGGAGTGATCCTATGTGATTTGTTAGACTGAGTTCTAAGACCTTGGGCCAGTGCAGTAATATAAAGTGGAGAAAGAGTTTTCCACTATCGAACTCGAGTCGAATAAATCTTGACATATGATAGACGAAGGGGTTTGACGAGTTATCTATGACCTCCGTCCTGTAGGAATCCATGATAGTAGGACTGTATCACATGATAACTGCACCTAGAGGTTCATCATTCTATTCTACTGGGTAGCTACTACATGCTGCTAGGTGTCACTGGTGGATGGTGGGGACTCACAGGGATTATCTTGATGATCGATAAACCCTAATGAGTAGAGTTGGAATCGTTCCAATCCATTGAAAGGAGTTTCAATGATATTGTGATAGAGATCATAATATATCTCACTACCAGTCAGAATAGAACCTATGGGGTCACACACACTAGAAGTATTGACCGATTCGATGGTTGAATCGAGATTAGGAATCACAAGTAATCAATTCGATTAATAATAAGTTGAAGAAGGAACAAAGGGAATTAATTAATTGGACTTAGACACAAATCCTACTTCGAGTAGGATTCCTAGAGTCCCTAATTGTATTAGGACTGGAAATCCTAGTTGGAGTAGGACTGGGATTCCTACTTGGAATAGGATTCCTACAATCCTAATTAGATTAGGAGTTTTGAATTAAAATTGGATTCCTACTTGGAGTAGGATTCCTAGAGTTCTAATCGGATTAGGACTTCGGATTCAAATTAGAGTCCTAATTGGATTAGGACTAAAATTAAATAAGTCCTAATTGGAATAGGGTTTCTTAAGTCCTAATTAATTATTAATCCAATGAATCAACATAACTCCTAATTGGGTTAGGATTGAAGAGTTCAATTGAGTCATGGTTCATTCAAGTTCTAATTGGATTAGGACTAGTATAGATTGAACCCAATTGATTCATAATTTGGTTAAACTCTAATTGGATTAGGGCTAAACAAAATAGAGGCCTCCTAAGAGGAGGATTAGGGCAACATAAGAAGGAGGGGCTCACGCCCCTCCTCCTTATCTTCCTTGGTGCGGGCAACACAAGAGGGGCCGGCGCCCCTCTTGGAAAAGATTTAGGGCTCCTAATTTGTAGGAGCCCTAGGTACTTTAAAAGGAGGTGAAAGGGGGGCGGCGCCCAAGGATTGATGCTCTCCTCCTTGCAGCCGTGGCCTCCCTCTCCTCCTCCATCTTCAGCCGCAAGCAAAGGAAAGCAAGGGAAGATTGTTTGGTGGCCTCTTCCTCCTCCCTTCTCCCTTCCAACGCAAGGAAAAGAAAGAAGGCTGCAGGGGCTTTTGATCTTCTTCCTCTCTTCATCCTTCTTCTTCCTCCTCTCAAGCACAATCAAGGATTGATTGAAAGAGAGGAGATCAGCCATCAAAAGTTATCTCTGCAAGGGAGCTAGCACCCCGGGGAGATAGAAAGCTTGGATTGGTCCTCTGCTTCGTGTGGATACCCGTAGAGGCCGGGCACTTGAACAGCTTCAAGCGAACCTTCATCCTAAACCACGAACTTCAGTTTGCGGTGATCATCTACCTGCACAAGGTGAAGATCTGATCTTCTAAAGGTTTTAAAAGTTTTTAATTCCTTATCTATCTACGAACGGTTTTTGAACAACGTTCATGCGATGAACGGTTGATCCCGCGCATGCCTCTTCTGCTGCATCTGAATTTTTTAAAATTTCAGCGGCATGATCGGGGTATTCTAACAATTAATCAATTGATTAAGTGGACACATGTCATGCATCTATGAGCACAAGGATTGGACACTGGCATTAATCCAAGGGTGGGTTGTAGTCCCATACTCCTAATAAGATTAGGAGAGGCCTTAAACCCAATCTATAAAAGGGTAGCAAGAAAGACATTATGAATTAATTCTCTCCTCTTTCTCTCTACGCCTCCTCTTCTTTCTTCCTCCTTCTCCACGGCAGCAAGGGGTCTTCATCCTTCTTTTCTTCCAAGGTAGCAAGGCAAGGAAGATCCGTGCAAGATTCCTCCTTCCTCTTCCTCCATCGTGAGCTAGGTTGAAGAAGAAAGGTTCTTCATCAAGGAGGTAAGTTGCAGATTCTTATTCCAACTTATGATAGTCATGAGAGGTATTTGCAAGGAGCTAGCACTTCGGTTAAAATCCATTCTCAGATGATTAGATCCTCGTGTGGATACTTGTAGAGGCCGGACAATTGTGTGTTGAGAACCCGCCCATGCCGCAGAACATTAAAAAAATTTCAGATGCAGCGGAATTGGCATAAGCGAGATCGACGTTCATCTCATGAACGTTTGTTCAAACACTGTTCGTAGTTAGATTAGGATTACAAACTTTTAAATCAATTAGGTAGATCAGATTTTCACCTTGTGCGGGTAGATGATCACTGCAAACTAAAGTTCGTGGTTTTGGAAGAAGGCTCGCTTGAAGCCGCACACGCGCTCGACCTCTACGTGTATCCACACGAAGTAGAAAACCGATCGAAGCTCTTTTGTCTCCCCGGGGTGCTAGCTCCCTTGCAGAGACAACTCTTGATGGCTGAAATCCTTCCTTTGAATCAACCTTTGATTTTCTTAGAAAGGAGGAGGAAGAAGAAGGGATGAAGGATGAAGAACACAAGGCTCTTCACAGCCTTTTCTTTTTCCTGCGCTAGAACTAGGGAAGAAGATGGAATAGGTGATGCACGCCTCCTCCTTTCTCTTCCTTGCTGATGGCGGCTGAAGACCAAGAGGAGGAAGGGGCCACGGCACAAGGGAGAGGAGAGGTAGAATCATCCCTAGGGTTTGGCCTTTTACTCCTTATAAAGGCATATGGAGCTCCTACCTTTTAGGAGCTTCATTATTTTCCTTTTAGGAACCAAGAGGAGGGGCGCACGCCCCTTGATTTCGGCCAACCCTTCCCTTCTAACCCTTCATCATGCACGCCCCCACTTGATCTAATCAAGTGTGGCGTGGGGCCTAAGCCTAGTTGGTTCAATCCTCTTCCAAAGAGGATTGGGTGCACTTGTTTCCCTTCAAATCCTAATCCAATTAGGATTTGATTGAACCATGACTCAATTGAACCCTTTAATCCTAATCAAATTAGGAGTCATCATAATTCATTAGATTAATAATTAATTAGGACTTAAGAAATCCTAATCCAATAAGGATTTATTCAATTTTAGCCCTAATCCAATTAGGACTTTTATTTGAATCCGAAGTCCTAATCTAATTAGGACTTCTAAGAATCCTATTCTAAGTAGGAATCCATATTGAATTCAAAATTCTAATCTAATTAGGATTGTAGGAATCCTACTCCAAGTAGGACTCCCATGCTGAGCTATGCCCCATTCGATGCGACGTTCGCAGCAGAATTCGAACGGGACATTGTTCATCGTATGAACACGCCTAGGATCGTAGAATTCAAAAATTTTTCTGGATCCAAATCCATAAGTTCTTTGAATTCATTAGGAAGGAGAGATTAGGATCTGAGGAAGGTTGATTAAGATTCATAAAACTGAAACTAAAATCAGAAGAAATTAATTTGAAGATCTCATCTTTAAAAATTCTGCAGGTGAAGACACCGTAGCCTGATGATCTATCTAGGTTCTGTTTGAGCCACACAATTGTCCGGCCTCTACAGGTATCCACACGAGGATTTAATCATCTGAGATAGGGTCTTACCGGAGTGCTAGCTCCTTGCAAAGACCTCTCATGACTATCATATAGATTAGAAGATAAAAATCTGCAACATACCTCCTTAAAGAAGAATCCTTTCTTCTTCAACCTTGCTTGCGATGGAGGAAGAGGAAGGAGGAACCTTGCACGTCGATCTTCCTTGCCTTGCTACCGTGGAAGAAGAGGAGGATGAAGACCCCTTACTGCCATGGAGGAGGAAGAAAGAAGAGGAGGCGTGGAGAGGAAGAGGAGAGAATTCATTCATAACTTCTCCCTTGCTACCCTTTTATAGATTGGGTTTAGGGCTCCTCCTAATCTTATTAGGAGTATGGGACTATAACCCACCCTTGGATTAATGCCAAGTGTCCAATCCTTGTGCTCATAGATGCATGACATGTGTCTATTTAATCAATTGATTAATTTTCTAATCATATTAGGATTCCTAATCTCATTAGGAGAATTAATTGATTTGGGAGCATGCATCCTACGACGCCATGTGGACTTTAAAGTCCGCATAGTGTGAATATGACTTAAGTCATATTCATCCTACAACGACATGTGGTCTTTAAAATCCGCACAAACCTTGGTTTAATCAAATTGACCCAATCATGAACCCAAATCAATTTGGGTCGAACCCAATTTGATTTGGCTCACTAAATCAGCTCAATTGCAGTCCAATTGCAATCAATTCCACTTAATTCTTCTTCCATTAACTCACTAACACTTAGTGGGTTAATTCAATTACCAATCATATTGATGATTGATTTCTATTATGATTCCAAATCACAATTATGATAGTCTGACTAATTAAATCCTCTATGTGTGTGACCCCGTAGGTTCTATTCTGACTGGTAGTGAGAAATATTGAGATCTCCATCTCAATATCACTGAAACTCTTTTCAGTAGACTGAAACGATTTCAGTTCTACTCTTAGGGTTCACTGATCACCAAGTGAATGCCTTCGACTCTCACAATCCACTAGTGACACCCAGCAGTATGGGGTGGCAACCCAGCAGAATGGAATATCTGAACCTCTTGGTGCAGTTAGCGTATGATACAGTCCCTCTATCATAGATCCCGACGTGACGGAGGTTATGGATATCTCGTCAAATCCCATCGTCTATCATATGTCAAATTTATACGACTTTCAGTTCGAGATATGGAAAACTCTTTTTCCAAAATACCTGGCCAGAAATTTATCGAACTCAGTCTCATAAATCACATAGGATCACTCCTAATCTATCAAGGTCGATAGATCCCATCTAGATGCAACCCTATTCCAAAATGAACCTACTGCAGCCAATTCACATTACAAGGATCCGAATGACTAGGGCCCAAGTTCACATGCTCGTCAAACTACAGCAACCTCACAGTGAATAGCTGAGGCATCGTAGGTCAAAGGATCAGTCATACAACTGCAGCATAAGTAGTCATTAACGAGTGGATAGACATCCATGTGACTACTATCTTTGGTCACGCTCAGTACCTTGTTCTCTAACAAGTACTTGCATAATCACTCCAATGTCTTTACACCGTGGACTCGAAACTTGTCCATCTAACTAAGTGATCTGTGCACTAATCTCAGTGGATCGATCACCGTCCCTCGTGATGGATCCATCGATCAGGAGCATTTAGAAATTAATCCCTAATGACACATGCCTCAAATTCTCAACTCTTTGAAATTATGTGTCATCATCTATTAATTTCTTGAACGATTAATGGACACATACAAACATGAATGAAAAATAAATTGCCCAATCTTATTTATTAATAAGTGTCAAATTACAAATTTATGTCCCAGATTACAAATATGCGTCAGCCACGTTGGCTTCTAGGGCATACTTCTAACATCCCAATCCTAGTCCAAGTAGGATTTCCAATCCTAATTGTTGCCCAGTAGATACAACCCAAGAGGGAGGGGTGAATTGGGTCTTTTAAAACTTTTAAGCTACTTCTAACATTTTTCAATTAATTATGCTAAGTTGTATAGTTGCACAGTGGAATTTAAACTTAGCAATACGTTGATTTATCGAATGAGACTTGATTAAGTAAATTGAATATGCTTGCAACTAAAGGATGTGCGGATAAGAGTTAAGCAGGCAATTTATCTAGGTAAGTAAGTGAGCAAGATAGACAATGACAAAAAGCATCACAAACACAACAAACATATAGTGGTTCGGTGCACCCCAGCACCTACATCCACTCCCCAAGACCTCTTGGGAATTTCACTATAATCCTACAGATTACAGCCGGTTGTTTTACAAGCTCACAACCCAACTTGTTGTTTTGCGAGATCACAACGAACTCGGTCGGTTTTCACAGGCTCACCGACTAGAACCAACCGATTGTTTTCACGGGCTCACAATCCAACCCAGTTGGTTTTCCCAAAGGCTCACCAACCACAACCTTACACCGTTGGTTTTTCCTTTTGGCTCACCAACAAACCTTAACCCCTTGATTCAATCCCTTGATTGAATCAAGTAACAAGATATTAAAACAAAGGTTTAAAACAAATCAAAGCTTCTTAAACAAGCAAATATAACAATATAAACAAATAGGTAAAGAGAAGCCCTCAAACAAGTTGTGTAGATGAGGAAACTCGGCTTCTTCTTTACTTGACCCTCTTCTGATTTCGCACGAGGTAGAGGATCACTGAGGCAGTACACAGTTGGAGAGGAAGCTTTGGGATTCACTCGGATGCTCTTCTTCTCTCTATTTTGCTTTGAATGGCCCTTTTGTGCTTTTGGGAGATTTTTCTTTGAGATCTCTTTCCTAAATGTTTTCTCCCACTTCCATACCGTCTCCCCTAGCTCTCCTCTTGATTTTATAGCTTTACATATCGTGGAACCAGAAATCTAGCCGTTAGAGACAAAAATAGAGCCGTTGTCCACAGTCTGCAACTCCTGACAAAGTTTCCGTTGGGAGCGGAGTCGACTCGCGCGATCTGGAGTCGACTCGACTGTAGCAGGAGTCGACTCATGCTTTTCTGGAGTCGGCTCGGCAACTGTTCCAGATTTGAATTAAAGTGATCTTCTCGACTGGGAGTCGACTCGACTTAACCCGGAGTCGACTCGCCAAAATCTGGAACTGACCTTGCACTTTTGGAGTCGGCTCATCCCAAGGAATCCATGGATGCATTTTTCAACTTTGCTTACTCGAGTCGACTCGGAAATTCTGGGAGTCGACTCGGTGCTCAGAGTCCAAACTCCCGAGCTTCTGTCTTTTGGCTCGTGCTGTCTCGGAGTCGACTCGAACTGTCTCGGAGTCGACTCGGCCCTCAGTATCCAAAAAACAGTCTTCTGTCTTTTGGGGTCGCGCTGCCTTGGAGTCGACTCGAACTGTCTTGGAGTCGACTCGCCTCTCAGGGACGAAAATGCCGTCTTCTGTCTTTGGGGTTGCGCTGCCTCGGAGTCGACTCGGATTTTGCGGGAGTCGACTTGGCTCTCAGTGTCTGAAATTGGCTCTCTGACTTTTTGTTTGTTTTCCTCTGGGAGTCGACTCTAGCTTCCTTTGGAGTCGACCTGCCAACTATCGGAGTCGACTCGAGTTCCTCAGGAGTCGACTCGGCTCTCAGGGTCCAAAATAGCTTCTCTGTGTTTCTGCCTTGTTACTCCCTGGAGTCGACTCGTACTATCCAGGAGTCGACTCGAGGACTATTCTTTTGGATTTTCCTTTGAATTTGCTCTTCCAACTTGAGTCCTTTGAACTTGAAACTTGGGTCAATAAATTGTAGCTTTCTTCCAACTTTTCTTGAGAGCTTTGGAGGCCTTATTGTGTTCTTCCAACTTGCTATATTCCTTGCAAAATAACTATCTTTCTCCTTGCAACACAAACGTTAGTATTTATACTTCAAGGTTTTGTGATCATCAAAATCAATCTTTAAATCAATCTTTGGGTCATCAGTCTCCCCCTTTTTGATGATGACAAAACTTGGAGTATATGCAATATAAAATATATTGTGTTCTAGAAGTAGTGCATAGCTAAGTTGCATGAAGTAGAAAATATATATATTTAAAACATACTTCATGATAATGCTTTATATTCTTAACATAATCAACATATCTAAATTTAAGCTGGTTTGTATTCAATTCAGAACATACAGAATATAAAGCATTATGAACATATAGTTAGGTATTTCTCCCCCTTTTGACAACATCAAAAAGATAGTGAAACATTAAGCACAAAGATAAAACTACTCAAATATTTCTTTTTCTTATTGTACTCTGATTTGCATGTCAAATTATTGCAAGGATATGAATCATATAACTCAAGGCAATAATATTAGAATAAGATTAATGAGCATAGATCAGAGCCAATTAAGATAATTTCAGAGCAGAACACATCGAATGTGATTCCAAGGATAGTTTTCAACTCAAGTGTAGATGGAATCTTTCTTAAGTTAATTCAAGAAGTACCACGAATGATATTCAAAGAAAGCACGAATGGAAATCTAACCTCTCTTCAATAATAAGTATGAAAGCTCGTTCATTTAACATCTTTTGCCCAATATATTAAGTATTTTATCAACATGAGAGCAATTTAATTAATTTTCAGAGTATAAGTGCAAAACTCATATACTTGAGAAACATATCATCATGTTGGATCATTAATTCTTAATGACTTCAAAGTTCTTTTATGATAATAAGAACATTGGGGCACAAATACCAAAATATGCAATTTTTGATACATCTTAGAGCTCATTTAAAGACTTTCTTTTATTTCTTTAGAAAATAAGCACAATTTGATACATAAAAATATGAATTGGCATAAAATTTGAAGTTCTAAAGAGCAAGCCAATTAGGACTCATTAGTGAATTTCAAAATAGATTTTCTAAAAGATACTCAAGCAAATTCAACATATCATACTCCCCCTTTTTTATTAAATTAGAGGCTCTTAAGATCAACTATTTGAATTGCAATTTGGTTCATGATTTATGCATAAGATATATTAACCAAATAACAAGCCTCAAGGTGTATCATAAAGATTTTCAGATTAAATTTCAGATGATACATATTGGAGAGCATTAGGATCACTTTTCATTTAGTATGCTTTCTCTCTCCTTTAGTTATAGATTTATGCGATTAAGTTCCATAAGATCTCTCCTTCTAAGATTTTCTTTCTCCCCCTCAATTGATCATTCCATTTAAGAGTTTAGAATTTGAAGATAATGTTCAGTAAAATTGTCAATCTCAAAAAAAAATATTTTAATAAGTATTAGGACATTATGTATCAAAGTTAGGCAAGCAGAAAGATAGATCAAGATCAATTCATTTTGCCTAAATAGAAGTATCCTTCTCTTCTTCTTTTTGTAAATCTATTTAACTTCCAAAGATAATCGTGAATGATAAAACTGAAATTTCTTCTTAATATTACTTAAAAACTTTATGTAGTATTTCAAACATTCAAGCATTGGAACACAAGTTAGTTTGAGGCAAGGGTGAAGCAAAAACTTGTGAGCAAAGTTAAGACATATTCCAATCAACTTATCCAAGCATGGAGCATTACAAAATATTGAGAACCCATAATTCAAGACATCATGCCATATGCAAAATAGATTATGTGTTAAGTCATACATTGAAATATTAAGAATAAGCATGTCAAGGACCAAAATCAATTCTTTTCAAATAAACTCCCATTATTTAAATATAATCTTGCACTGATTTCATTCTTAAGGTGTGTTTCCAAGTGATTAAAGCTTGACTTGATTCTTCTTATACTTTCATTTACTTTGTCATTCATTTTTACTTTCTTGTGCTCTATACTCTATTTGCTCCCTATCCGGTGGAGTTGGAAGGGGCACGAGGTACTACCACTAGCCTCCCTCTTGTGCCGTCCCTAATATGCCCTACACCGAATAGTTGGGTCAAATAGTGCCGGGTACTACCACTAGCCTCCCCATTGGCACCATCCCTATGATGAGCAATATAGAAAATTTAAAAAGTTCACTTCAAACTCTCCCTATTTAAGTGTAATTAATTATGGATTTTATCCCTTCCAAATGTGCTGAATATATTATGCTTGTTTTGCTTTTTCTTTAGATTGGAGTATTTGCCTTTGCTTAGATTTTACATCTCTTGAATAATATCCAATTTCTTTTCTTTATCTCTCTCTCTTTTTGTTATTCTCAAGTAATTTACATGAAAGAGCAGAATAAAGAAATAATCTTATGTATCATATAGATGTATATCATGCAAACAACTTTTTCATTATGCTCAAGGATTCATAATTTCTCACAAGTTATTTTAAATCAAAATTTTAAGCATAAACTTGTGTATTTCATGGTTATGACATAGGCAAAGATATATTTTAGTTTGGGCAAACCATGAAACAATTTCTAAAAGTATAAGTCAATCAATATATATATAGACATGATATCAAAAAAATTAATAATTAAAGACCTTAATCATGCCATAATAAGATTTAAGTTATTGACTTTGCTCAATTAATTTATGAGAGAGATATCTAGAATTACCAATTCATTCTGCATTCTTCAGAGTCAAATACCTACTAGATTTCTTATGTACGAACTTTTGGCTGAAGAAGGTCCTCTCTCTTGTTTGCATATGAATGTTTATTGTATCTTACATGGAGATATCCTTCAAGTTGAAATCTCTCATTTTCTTGCTCAAGGATCCTGCATTATTAACAAACTTCTTTTTTTTCTTGAAAGAAAGTCATTAGTTTCTTCAAGATATAAAACACTCATTCAATATATTTTTTTAACTAGATGACTCAATATAAGATATGACAATAGTTGCATGTTGAGTCACTTTACTCAAGAGATTGTCTAAATATAAGCAAGCACATATCACTTGAACTAAAGAGATAGTTTCATTAACCAAGAAGGTTCAAGGACAAGCGTGTGAAGCAATAGGAAGATTTATCAAGGTCAAATCAATTTTTTATTTTCAGAATCAATTTAGCTTAGATTCTATTTGCTTAAGATAATTATCAATAAGACATGTTAGCTAAGTTTTAATCAATCTATCTTAAACAGTTGTTTCTATCAAAATTCATATTATGAATCATTAGAGTTAGATTGAAGTCTTGCACAAGGGCACATAATGAGTATACAATCTGGTCTACTGCTGTATGATAAAATAATTATTCTATCATGCTTCAATACAGCTTTAAAACAATAGATCTACTTTGCTCATCCTTTTCAAATTATACAAGATGGGGTCATAGACATACCTTCTTCATGCCAATCTTCTATAAGAGTTTTCTTGTGGACTAACTTTGGTCAATGAAGATCCCCTTTCTTGTTTGTCTTAATTTGGAGTTTGAGAAAGAAAATGTTAATTCATTCATTATACATATTTCAAACTCACTTTGCATGAGCTTAGTAAAATCTCCATATAAATTTTCATCAGTAGAACAATAATGATGCCATCAATGTGTGCTTTGAGCAAGCAAGATATCACAGATTCATCTTTTTAATGTATAGATTTATCATTATTACTTTCTATCAAAAAGGTTACTTAAGCTTTTATATCATGCTTTTGATGCTTGTTCTAAATTATATATTGCTTTATCATATTTGTAATGAGTGTTTTCAAATATGGTGGTTATTTAACATATATCTTCTTTAATAAAATAAGCACCTAGGAGTGCATTCTACACATTCATTTGATAGAATATAAAGCTCATAAAGCAAGCAAATGATAATGGTGATCTTTACTTCTAATCATGCAAGAATCAAGATCTATTTCATCTTTTCTTGATTTAGTCTTTTAGTAGTCATCAATTTTTCTTCATTAATTGCATTTCTGAAAAACTCAATTTGGTTATAATTGTTAACAAGTTTTCAGATTGTTATATGTAAAAGATTAACCATATACATATATAATTTGATTTTAGTATTTTGATAATAAATCATTAGTCTCATAAAGAATAAAATGAATTGATACTTCTACAACTAGAATCTTTTCATAAATGTTCTATATGCATTGCTTGATGAATGATATCCAAGGATAGAGATATCTTTATGAGATTTGGCATTATTTTCATAAGAACATATCAAGCATAACGTGTATGACTGAAAAATATGAAAGATATGCAATGGTTCATTTTTCATTTTTTAGAAGATCAAAAGGAGTTTTCATCAAAAATAGATCTAATAGAAATCATATGTATGACAAGCAGTGATGATAGCTTTTAAAAATCATTTAAGTAGATGACTATCATACACAATTGTCTTTTTCATTTCTTCAAGAATTCTATTAACCCTATTTTACTTAAGGTGTCCTTGGTGCTGAAATAATTAATTTCTGTATAAACTTTATCAGGATTTTGGTTTTCAACACTGTGCCATGATACTCTTTATCTTCACAGTTTGGAAACCTTTATCATTTGAAACACTTTTACATGATTTAGCAAATACAGAAAATATTTCAATTTTATTTGCCAAGAACACATCCAATGTAAGCTTTTGAAAACTTAGTGATGGAAACAACATCTTTAAATTTAGAAATTGATTTTTGTTTGTTTCCTTAGTTAGCATGCATAGTAAACTTTGACCTTTCAGAAGAATGGCAAGGTCTTTTGAGATTAAGTACATACTATCATGAGTTGATTTTATATGCCAAAGATGGTTTCTTTAATCTTGGTATTCATAGTGCATATATTCAAAAGCACACCAAGTACATATTATCATATCTATGATCAATAAACAATAATGCCATGGATAAAAACTCTCAATCAAGCATATAGAGAATTCATAGAGTTATTCTTAATAAATTGATTAATCTTTTAGCAACTTATCCAATAGTGAGTAAAGTATACTATAAAACGAAGTGATTTGATTATATTTTCAAAAGTATTTTTTATATCACAAAATTGGTCAATACTTGCAATTCATATTTTAATCAAATACTAAAGCAAAAATAATGATGAAATGCAAGGTTTACTGATTTTATTATTATTATTATTATTTTTTTTTATTATTTAAAATTACTTTTCATAAGTATGTTTTAAGTTTCATTTTTTTTGACATGTGTCTAGAACACCCATTTGTATGAAAGTTCTATTTGTTCCATGGGTATCTTGGCACACCTTAATCCTCATATTTTTATTTTGGGTACCCAAGCTTGCTTGGGTTCTTGAGAGTTAGGACATATAGTTCCTTTTGGAACCCAAATTTGTTTAATTGTAATAACTTTACTACTTGATTTAATTATGTTAGAACGATAGGTAAAGTTGTTATGCCCATTCTTTTCATGTTTGAAATAAGTTATCTTATTTAATAGTTTGCTTGGTGAATTGATAACTTTTTTCTTTAGAGATTTATTATTAAGTAAAGGAGTCAAGCCAAATTTTGATTTATCATAAGCAACACATTGGCTTTCAAACATTATTTTTAATCTTTCTGAACTTACATTGAATTTGTTAATAAGAGATTTTGATTGGTTAATTTCTTCACTTAAGTTTTGATTTTCTTTAATTAAACTCTGATTTTTTTGATTCAATTGTTCTAAATTTAACCTTAAGCTTTCATTTTCAGAATTTAGTTTATCTTGTATTTCATCACTAGAGTTTCTTTCTTTTGAAATTTTCAGATTTAGTTTCTTAAGATTTTTATTCTTTATAGCTAATTTTTTACATTCACCATACAAATCATGAAAAGCATTTAATAATTCATCATAAGGAAATTCTTCTTGAAAATCATTTGATATAAAGGTAGATTCAGATTTTACCTTATCTTCTTGTGCCATGAAGCACAAGTTAGTTACCTCTTGTAGTTCTTTGGAGCTAATATCATCATTGTTGCTCCTAGCTTTCAATTTCTTGCTTGACTCTTCCTTGGTCAAGACTTTCTTGCTTTTTATTTCTTTCTTCCTTTCTTCTTGCTTCCTCTTCTTCTTTGTCTTTAGGAAGTTTTTGAATCTTTCGGTGTTTGGAAATGGATCCTTGTTTTCATCACCGAACTCTTTATTTTTTGAACTGTTCTGCCTCGGAGTCGACTCGGGCCTTATTGGAGTCGACTCGGCTAAGGTGGGAGATTCAACACTTTTTTCTGCAGTCTCATTGTTAGTATGTAATTGAAGCACATGTGAGCTAATCTGAGATTTATCATAAATATTTTCTAAAGTATCCCAGATCTCCTTAGCAGATAAGCATGCAGAAATCTTATGAAATATAGATTCATGGATAGCACAATATAGAATGTTCATAGCATTAGCATTCAATTGTGCTAAGTCTTTTTCATTGACAGCTTGAGAGAGTGTATGAGAGTCATTTATAATGATACTCCATATTTTATAGTTTTGTGATTGAACAAAAATGTGCATGCGTGCTTTCCAATATGTGTAGTCTAAGCCATTAAGTAGTGGAGGTCTATCAATTAATTGTCCCTCTTCTAGAAAACTATCTATTTGAGTTGTCATGGTCTTTGGCTCTTGATCGTGAGATCAATAATAAATCTTAGAGCACCTGCTCTGATACCACTTGTTGCCCAGCAGATACAACCCAAGAGGGGGGGGGTGAATTGGGTCTTTTAAAACTTTTAAGCTACTTCTAACACTTTTCAATTAATTATGCTAAGTTGTATAGTTGCACAGTGGAATTTAAACTTAGCAATACGTTGATTTATCGAATGAGACTTGATTAAGTAAATTGAATATGCTTGCAACTAAAGGATGCGCGGATAAGAGTTAAGCAGGCAATTTATCTAGGTAAGTAAGTGAGCAAGATAGACAATGACAAAAAGCATCACAAACACAACAAACATATAGTGGTTCGGTGCACCCCAGCACCTACATCAACTCCCCAAGACCTCTTGAGAATTTCACTATAATCCTACAGATTACAGCCGGTTGTTTTACAAGCTCACAACCCAACTTGTTGTTTTGCGAGATCACAACGAACTCGGTCGGTTTTCACAGGCTCACCGACTAGAACCAATCGATTGTTTTCACGGGCTCACAATCCAACCCAGTTGGTTTTCCCAAAGGCTCACCAACCACAACCTTACACCGTTGGTTTTCCCTTTTGGCTCACCAACAAACCTTAACCCCTTGATTCAATCCCTTGATTGAATCAAGTTACAAGATATTAAAACAAAGGTTTAAAATAAATCAAAGCTTCTTAAACAAGCAAATATAACAATATAAACAAATAGGTAAAGAGAAGCCCTCAAACAAGTTGTGTAGATGAGGAAACTCGGCTTCTTCTTTACTTGACCCTCTTCTGATTTCGCACGAGGTAGAGGATCACTGAGGCAGTACACAGTTGGAGAGAAAGCTTTGGGATTCACTCGGATGCTCTTCTTCTCTCTATTTTGCTTTGAATGGCCCTTTTGTGCTTTTGGGAGATTTTTCTTTGAGATCTCTTTCCTAAATGTTTTCTCCCACTTCCATACCGTCTCTCCTAGCTCTCCTCTTGATTTTATAGCTTTACATGTCATGGAACCAGAAATCTAGCCGTTAGAGACAAAAATAGAGCCGTTGTCCACAGTCTGCAACTCCTGACAAAGTTTCCGTTGGGAGCGGAGTCGACTCGCGCGATCTGGAGTCGACTCGACTGTAGCAGGAGTCGACTCATGCTTTTCTGGAGTCAGCTCGGCAACTATTCCAGATTTGAATTAAAGTGGTCTTCTCGACTGGGAGTCGACTCGACTTAACCCGGAGTCGACTCGCCAAAATCTGGAGCTGACCTTGCACTTTTGGAGTCGGCTCATCCCAAGGAATCCATGGATGCATTTTTCAACTTTGCTTACTCGAGTCGACTCGGAAATTCTGGGAGTCGACTCGGTGCTCAGAGTCTGAACTTCCGAGCTTCTGTCTTTTGGCTCGTGCTGTCTCGGAGTCGACTCGGCCCTCAGTATCCAAAAAATAGTCTTCTGTCTTTTGGGGTCGCGCTGCCTTGGAGTCGACTCGAACTGTCTTGGAGTCGACTCGCCTCTCAGGGACGAAAATGCCGTCTTCTGTCTTGGGGTTGCACTGCCTCGGAGTCGACTTGGATTTTGCGGGAGTCGACTCGGCTCTCAGTGTCTGAAATTGGCTCTCTGACTTTTTGCTTGTTTTCCTCTGGGAGTCGACTCTAGCTTCCTTTGGAGTCGACCTGCCAACCATCGGAGTCGACTCGGCTCTCAGGGTCCAAAATAGCTTCTCTGTGTTTCTGCCTTGTTACTCCCTGGAGTCGACTCGTACTATCCAGGAGTCGACTCGAGGACTATTCTTTTGGATTTTCCTTTGAATTTGCTCTTCCAACTTGAGTTCTTTGAACTTGAAACTTGGGTCAATAAATTGTAGCTTTCTTCCAACTTTTCTTGAGAGCTTTGGAGGCCTTCTTGTGTTCTTCCAACTTGCTATATTCCTTGCAAAATAACTATCTTTCTCCTTGCAACACAAACGTTAGTATTTATACTTCAAGGTTTTGTGATCATCAAAATCGATCTTTAAATCAATCTTTGGGTCATCACTAATCCAATTAGGACTTCAGGAATCCTGCTCCAAGTATCCGATGCAGCAATGTACTCTTCTTCCATGGTAGAATCTGCAATAATCGGTTACTTGGAACTCTTCAATTTACAGATCCTCCATTGCATAAGAATACATATCCTGATGTAGACTTTCTATCGTCAGGGTCAGTCATGAAGTCTGAATCAGTATATCCTTCTACCTTTAACTCTGTGCTTCCCCCAAAGACCAAAAACAGATCCTTAGTCCTACTCAAGTATTTAAGGATATTTTTCACAGCTATCCAGTGCTCCTCGCCTGGATTTGACTGATATCTGCTCGTGACACTCACAGCATGTGCTATATCAGGTCGAGTACATAGCATGGCATACACGTGGCTCCCTATTGCCGATGTATAAGGGATCCTACTCATGCGCTGAATCTCTTCAAATGTTTTGGGGCACATCTTTTTAGAGAGATTTATCCCATGCCTTAGGGGTAACAATCTCCTCTTAGAGTTTTCCATGCTGAACCTCTTGATCGGTTATTTCAATTTCAAAAATAAACCACGCAATAGCACGTATCCTGTAGGATTGTGATTACGGGTGTCGGTCCACAGGAAATGGAGACAAGTTATTTTTTCTAATTAAATAATTACTTCAAAGGGGATAAGCTAGAGTAAATGATAAAAACTAAGAATTAATATGGGTGTAGTAGTATGAATTATCTATGGAGAGAGGTGTTTTAGGGCTAGATTCCACCGATAGATTTATATCCGTGACGCTTTCAATGATTGAGTTGTATGTAAGACTTGATTGCTTCCAACTACAAGCCAAAGCAATCATTAAAAATTATGATTAATTCGCAGCATGAATCATCCAAGTCTAGCACAAACCATCTACTCTAACGATAAGCATGACCTGTCTAACCTAGCATGATGCATCTGATCATTAAATCATTAAACATGAAATCGATGTCACATGAATATCTCCTCCAAACCACAGGTGTTGGATTCGATGAAATAGATCAATCTATGTAAAATATTTTATGCAAGATAAATGATTCACATAAATTGGATAAATCATAAGATTAATTGATAAATTCTTCATCATGCAACCATCTTACAATACAAACTCAAATCAATAAAAATGAAACGAATACTCCTCTATGGCTTCATCAAACCCCTAAATCGAGGCTTAGATGCTCATGATGCTCGTCATCTCCATTGGTATGCTGAAGAACTCCTTTGCCATCCGCCTCAAACCCTCTCTTGGTTTTTTATTCTCTTTTCCTTCTTTTTTTTATTTCTTTCTCTTCACCGAAACAGAGCAAGCTTTGTTCTAGAACCGAGCTCTCCCCCCTCCCTCCTTCACTGAACGCCTCAGCCCCCTCCTTTTATAGCCGTCCGGCGCACGCAGAGAGAGGGAAGAAGGGATCACGGCGGCTGATTTCGGGGCGTGGTGCCGGGATGCAGATCGCGGGAGAGGAGGAACAGGGGCCGCGGGATCTGGTCGGTGATGGCGGAGAGAGGTGCCGACTGATGAAGTGGTGGAGGATCTGGTCGCTCCGGATGCGCCACGGGTGGAAGACGGGGCGACGATGTTGGAATTTCGACGCGGCTGGGTCACTGATCTTGGAGGAGAAGACGCCGCACGCGGTTGATGGTGGAGGACCCGGGGACGACGACGACGTTGGGGCGTTCGGCTGGGACGAGCTCCTTTGATCGCGCAGGGGAGGATTGCATCGCGGGAGAGGAGGAAGAGGCGCTGCGGGATCTGGTCGGTGATGGTGGAGAAAGGTGGCCGACTGCGGGAGGAAGAAGATAAACAGTGGATTCCCAATTTTTTTTTATTTATTATTTATTTATGTTGACCCCCTAATGGATTTTGATGAATACAAAACACTAGAGTATAATTCCATTTATCTTAACAATTTAATTGAGAAATTCATGTGTTTTATTAAGAATATTGTTAAGAAATGTCTAGGCAAGTTCCCATAATTTTTATGAATTTATTGAAGAATTTTTTTTGAGATGAAAGAAAAAGTTCAGGGACAGCCGAGACGTCTCCTGATAGTCTCAGAGACGTCTCTGGCACAAACAGGAAGAACTGGCACACTTGGAGACGTCCCCGGCACCTGCCGAGTCGTCCCCACGACAGCGGAGTCGACTCTCTCAGTAGCGGAGTCGACTCTCTTAGTGGCGGCAGAAAGGCAGTTTTCAAGAGATATGCGCGAGACGTCCCCACAGCAAGCAGAGTCGTCCCCACAAATAAAAAGGAGACTTTCCGAGTCGTCCCCAAGATAGTGGAGACGGCTCTCTCAGAGTTTTCCAGAGAATGATTTTTTCGGTAATAAGGCAGCAGAGACGTCCCCTGAAAGAGCGGAGTCGGCTCTCTCAGGGAATTCCAGAGGACATGTTTTTCGGAGATAAAGAAGCGGAGTCGACCCCGAGACAGCGGAGTCGTCCCCATTCAAAAAGTGCAAACAAGCAGAGTCGTCCCCGTAAAGTGCCGAGTCACCCCAGACAACGTAAAAAGTAAAATCTTGTAGCCGAGACGTCTCTCGTTGAAGCGGAGACGTCCCCGGAACGCCTGGGACGCGACTGACAACTTTTACAGGTTTGGTTTGAATTTCAAATCTCTTTTACTTTATCTCTAACGGCTATATTTGCTTTTTGGGCTATAAAAAGGAGCTCTTAAGTGCTTCAAAACAACTTTTCACCAACCCAAAAGCTAGATCATTTAAGAGAGAAGCAAGAGAGAGAAGTTCAAGGGAGTGAGTGCATTCAAGTGAAGAAATCAAGTGCTTTCAAGCTTCCCAAGTGATTTCAAGCTCAACCACTCTCTTCCGCTCATGCATTCAAAGCTCACACTCAAATCTACGCGATCCACATCGGAAGAATCACCATTTCCCACGCTTCCAACGGCAAAAGGATTCTTCCAGGTTCTATTGTTCATCATTGCCATATTTGCTTTTCTAGAGCTTTTCTTTTCTGTGTAAACTCTTTCATTGTGGTGCTTGTTCCAGTCAAGGGACGTGGAACAAGGAAAAGGCGTTCCAAGCCTAAGTGAAATTGGGGGTGTTAGGGTTTGTTGTGAGCCCGGTGTAAAACAACGAGTTAGGTAGTGAACTCGCAAAACTGCCGTACTGTAATCTTGGATTATAGTGGAAATTCCCAAAGGTGATTTGGGAAGTGGATGTAGGAGCAGTGGAAGCTCCGAACCACTATAAAACCTTGTGTTTGCGATTGACCTTTCTCATTCTTCCTTCTTTACTTTAGTGCATATATTTGTGTGTTTTATTTTTAATTAGGCGAAAAGTTTTAAAACACCCAATTCACCCCCCTCTTGGGTGACCATCTCTGGGCAACAAGTGGTATCAGAGCAGGTGCTCTGTGTATTTCTTGAAAGACCTAACCGTCTTAGCCAAAGATCTAGATGGCAACACCCTTTAACAATGTTCCTGCCGAGGGGCAAGCAACCAATAGACCTCCACTCTTCAATGGGACAAATTATACCTATTGGAAGACTAGAATGAGAATTTTCATTCAAGCACAAGACTATGCCTTGTGGAGGGTTATAGTCAAGGGACCACAAGAACCATCACACGTGGTTAATGGCATTCGAGTTTCCAAACCTGAGGAGGATTGGGATGAGAATGATGATAGGATGGCTCAACTCAATTCGAGAGCCATGAACTCATTATTTTGTTCTTTAGATGTAAATGAGTTTAATAGAGTCTCCACATGTAGTTCCGCTAAGAAAATATGGGATAGGCTTGAAGTTACCCACGAGGGTACAAATCAAGTCAAAGAGTCCAAAGTGAACATTCTAGTTCACAAATATGAATTGTTTAAGATGGAACCTAATGAAACTTGTTGACCACCTAATGGATTTTGATGAATACAAAACACGAGAGTATAATTTCATTTATCTTAACAATTTAATTGAGAATTTCATGTGTTTAATTAAGAATATTGTTAAGAAATGTCTAGGCAAGTTCCCATAATTTTTATGAATTTATTGAAGAATTTTTGAGTTGAAGAAAACAGATCAGGGACAGCCGAGACGTCTCCGGGTTGTCTCAGAGACGTCTCTGGCACAAACAGGAAGAACTGGCACGTCTGGAGACGTCCCCGGTACCTGCGGAGTCGTCCCTGCAAGTAAAAAGCAGACCAGCGGAGTCGTCCCCTAGATAGCGGAGACGGCTCTCTCAGGGTTTTCCAGAGAATGATTTTTTCGGAGATAAGGCAGCGGAGACGTCCCCTGAAGCAGCGGAGTCATCCCCATGCAAAAAGCGCAAACAAGCGGAGACGTCCCCGTAAAGCGTGGAGACGTCCCCGGAGCGCGGAGTCATCCCCGAAGCAGCGGAGTCATCCCCATGCAAAAAGCGCAAACAAGCGGAGACATCCCCGTAAAGCGCGGAGACATCCCCGGAGCGCCTGGGACGCGACTGACAATTTTTTCAGGTAGATTTGAATTTCAAACGGTCATATCTTTGTGTCTAACGGCTATATTTGCTTTTTGGGCTATAAAAGGGACCTCTTAAGTGCTTCTCAACAACTTCTTACCAACCCAACACAAGATCATTCAAGAGAGAAGAAAGA
Source organism: Phoenix dactylifera (assembly GCF_009389715.1). Taxonomy (NCBI): domain Eukaryota; kingdom Viridiplantae; phylum Streptophyta; class Magnoliopsida; order Arecales; family Arecaceae; genus Phoenix; species Phoenix dactylifera. The sequence continues at coordinate 77,086 of NW_024068744.1, forward strand.
AAAAGAGGTTCAAGGGAGTTAGAGCTTTCAAGAGGAGAAATCAAGTGCATTCAAGCTTTCCCATCTGATTTCGAGCTCATCTACTCACTCCCACTTGGCAATCAAAGCTCGCATTCAAGCCAACGTGATCCACATCAGAAGAACCACCATCATCCACGCTTCCAACGGCAAAAAGGGTTCTTCCGATTTTATTGTTTCTCATTGTTATATTTGCTTCTTAAGAGCTTTCAAATCTTTTGTAAAACGTTTGAATATTGAGCTTGTTTCAGTCAAGGGACTTGGAACAAGGGATAGGCGTCCCAAGCCTAAGTTAAAATTGGGGGATTGTAGGGTTCGTTGTTAGCCCGGGGTAAAACAACGAGTTGGGTAGTTCACTCGAAAAACTATCGGATTGTAGGGTTCGTTGTTAGCCCGGGGTAAAACAACGAGTTGGGTAGTTCACTCGAAAAACTACCGGATTGTAGGGTTCGTTGTTAGCCCGGGGTAAAACAACGAGTTGGGTAGTTCACTCGAAAAACTACCGGATTGTAGGGTTCGTTGTTAGCCCGGTGTAAAACAACGAGTTGGGTAGTGCACTCGCAAAACTACCGGACTGTAATCTGGAGGATTATAGTGAAATTCCCAAGAGGTCTTGGGGAGTGGATGTAGGTGCTAGGGTGCACTGAACCACTATATGTTTGTTGTGTTTGTGATGCTTTTTGTCATTGTCTAACTTGCTCACTTACTTACTTAGATAAATTGCTTGCTTAACTCTTATCCGCGCATCCTTTAGTTGCAAGCATATTCAATTTACTTAATCAAGTCTCACTCAATAAATCAAACTGTTACTAAGTTTAAATTCCACTGTGCATCTATACAACTTAGCATAATTAATTAAAAAGTGTTAGAAGTAGCCTAAAAGTTTTAAAAGACCCAATTCACCCCCCCTCTTGGGTTGTATCCACTGGGCAACAAGTGGTATCAGAGCAGGCGCTCAAATATTATTTGTAGTCTTAACCGACTAGAGCCAAAGATCATGACAACTCAAATAGATAGTTTTCTAGGAGAAGGACAATCAATTGATACACCACCACTATTTAATGGCATAAACTATACACATTGGAAAATACGCATGCGCATCTTTATTCAATCACAAAACTATTATTTATGAAAAATCATAATAAATGATCTTCACACACTCTCTCAAACTTTTAATGAAAAGGACTTAGCACAATTGAATGCTGATGCCATGAACCTTTTATATTGTGCATTAGATAGGAATGAGTTTAATTGCATATCTTCTTGCATGACTGCTAAAGAAATATGGAATATACTTGAAGACAAATATGAATGCACTAACAAATCTGAAACATCATGTGTAGAAGGAGAGCAGTATCATATTGAAAATCCATGCTTGGTGGCACAAGAGGTACATGCTGAAACTGAAAGCAATTTTACATTTGATGAACTCCATGATGCCTTTTCTGATTTGTATTTAGAATATAGGAAACTTATTTGTAAGAACAAGAACTTGAAGAATGAAAATCAAATTCTAATAGATGAAAAACTGAAACTAACTAGTAAAACTGAAATCTTAATGAAAGAAAATCAAGAACTAAATCAAAGAGATCAATCTCTCACTAAAAGTCATGATAAACTTAAGAAAAACAATGAATTACTTTCAGAAGATAACAGAAGATTAACTAAAGAAGTTGACAAATTAAAACCTGTTGTTGAAAGATTTACCCTCAGCTCTGAAAAATTGAACCTAATGATAAATAATCAAAGAGCTGAATTTGATAAAGCTACATTAGGATATCAACCTTGGTACACCCAAAAATCTTTTAAGAATATGTTTGTTAAAACAGTTTTTAATTATTCTAAAACAGATTCTTATAATACTGATAAACAAAAACTAAGTAAAATCTCTTCTGTTATTCCTAAATCTATACATTACAAATTTGATGAACCTAAAAGAGAAAAACAGAAAACTGAAAGTTTTTCTACTACTCATGTTCGATCTAAGTTTGTTAAATTCAACAAGAGGATACAGAAATACATCCCTTGTAATCCTAAAATCTGTAAATTCATGGACAAAATAGCTATTAAGAAAATATGGGTTACAAAAGGAACAATTATAGCTAACCTACAAGGACCCAAAAGAGCTTGGGTTCCTAAGTTGAAAATATGATTATTCTTCAGCAAATATGTCTAGCTATCCAAGGTTCTAATAAAAGATGTTATCTAAACAATGGATGCTCTAGACATGTGCTAAGGAATTGAATTTAAAATGTAATTAAGAAGAATGAGTTAAATGAAAGAAATAATGATATAAGTTATTATTGCATCCTCTCATATTGAAATTACTTTAGTATTTGATTAAAATATGAATTGCATGTATTGATCAATTTTGTGATATAGAGAATACTTTTGGAAATATAATCAAATCACTTCATTTTATAGTATACTTTACTCACTATTGGATAAGTTGCAAAATGATTAATTTATTAAGAATAATTCTATGAATTCTCTATATGCTTGATTGAGAGTTTTTATCCATGGCATTATTGTTTATTGATCATAGATATGATAATGTGTACTTGGTATGCTTTTGAATATATGCACTATGAATACGAAGATTAAAGAAACCATCTTTAGCATACAAAATCAACTCATGCTAGTATGTACTTAATCTCAAAAGACCTTGCCATTGGCTTACTTAAATTATCTTCTTAAAGGTCAAAGTTTTGCTATGCATGCTAACTAAGGAAACAAACAAAAATCATTTCTAAATCTAAAGATGTTGCTTCCATCTCTAAGTTTTTCAAAAGCTTACATTGGATTTGTTCTTGGCAAATAAAACTGAAGTATTTTTCTGTATTTGCTAAATCTTGTAAAAGTGTTTCAAATGAAAAAGGTTTCCAAATTGTGAAGATAAAGAGTATCACGGCACAGTGTTGAAAACCAAAATTCTGATAAAGGTTATACAGAAAATAATATTAAATTCGATTATTTCAGCACCAAGGACACCTTAAATAAAATAGGATTAATAGAATTCTTGAAGAAATGAAAAAGACAATTGTGTATGATAGTCATCTACTTAAATGATTTTTGAAAGCTATCATCACTGCGTGTCATACATATGATTTCTACTAGATCTATTTTTGATGAAAACTCCTTTTGATCTTCTGAAAAATGGAAAATGAACCATTGCATATCTTTCATAGTTTTCAGTCATTCATACTATGCTTGATATGTTCTTATGAAAATAATGCCATCCTTGGATATCACTCATCAAGCAATGCATATAGAATATTCAATGAAAAGATTTTAGTTGCAGAAATATCAATTCATCTTACTCTTTATGAGACTAATAATCTTTCATGAAGACACTAAAATCAGATTATTTGACATGTTTATGATTAATCTTTTTGCATACATTTAATAATCTGAAACTAAAACACTTAAGAATGTATGAGATTATAATTGGTTAAGTTAAACTAAATCTTTTTTTTTTAATCTGAAATCTTGCCGATGAAATTTGAAAATTTATTAGAACCAAATTGAGTTTTTCAGAAATGCACTTAATGAAGAAAAATTGATGACTATTAAAAGACTAAATCAAGAAAAGATGAAATAGAACTTGATAAGATTCTTACATGATTAGAAGTAAAGATCACCATCATCATTTGCTTGCTTTATGAGCTTTATATTCTGTCAAATGAATGTGTAGAATGCACTCCTATGTGGTTATTTCATTAAAAAGGACATCTAAGTAAAATAACCCCCTTATTTACAAATACATATTACATATCTGATAAAGCATTACGTGATTTGGAACAAGCATCAAAAGCATGATATAAAAGCTTAAGTAACCTTTTTGATAGAGAATGATAGTGATAAATCTATGCATCAAAAAGAAGAATTTGTGATATCTTATTTGCTCAAAGTATGCAGTAATGACATCATTTTTGGTTCTACTAATGAAGAGATATATTGCAAGGTGAGTTTGAAATATGATGAATGAACATCTTCTCTCAAACTCCAAATTAAGACAAACAGGAAAGGGGATCTTCATTGACCAACGTTAGTCCACAAGATAACTCTTATAGAAGATTGGCATGAAGAAGGTATATCTATGACCCCATCTTGTAGAAATTGAAAAGGATGAGCAAAGTATATTTATTGTTTAAAGCTGTATTGAAGCATGATAGAATAATTATTTTATCATACAGCTAGTAGACCAGATTGTATGCTCATTATGTGACCTTGTGCAAGACTTCAATCTAACGTTAATGAATCATATTTCATTGATAACAAATAAATCATAATCTAAATCTTGATAGAAACAAACGTTTAAGATAAGTTGATTAAAACTTAGCTAACATATCCTATTGATAATTATCTTAAGAAAATAGAATCTACACTAAACTGAGTTGACCTTGATAAATCTTTATATTGCCTCACATGCTTGTCCTTGAACTATCTTGGATCTATCTCTTTAGTTCAAGTGATATGTGCTTGCTTGTATTTAGGCAATCTCTTGAGTAAAGTGACTCAACATACAACTATTGTCATATCTTATATTGAGTCATCTAATTAAAAAATATATATGTTGGATGAATGCTTTGTATCTTAACGAAACTAATGACCTTCCTTCAAGAAAGAAAAATGAGAGATTTCAACTTGAAGGATATCTTCATGTAAGATACACTAAAACATTCACATGCAAACAAGAGAGAAAACCTTCTTCAGCCAAAAGTTCACACATAAGAAATCTAGTTTGGCTTGAAGAATATATAATGAATAAGTAATTCTAGATATCTCTCTCACAAATTAGCTGAGCAAAGTCAATAACTTTAAATCTTATTATGACATGATTAAAATCATTAATTGTTAATCTTTTGATATCATGTCCATATATGTATTGATTGGCTTATACTTTTAGAAATTGTTTCATGGTTTGCCCAAACTAAAATATATCTTTGCCTATGTAATAACCATGAAATACACAAGTTTATGCTTAAAATTTTGATTTAAAATAACTTGTGAGAAATTGTGAATCCTTGAGCACAATAAAAATGTTGTTTGCATGATATACATCTATATGATACATAAGATTATTTCTTTATTCCGCTCTTTCATGTAAATTACTTGAGAATAACAAAAAGAGAGAGAGATAAAGAAAAGGAAGTGGACATTATTCAAGAGGTGAAAAATCTAAGCAAGGCAAGTACTCCAATCTTAAGAAAAAATAAAACAAGCATAATATATTCGACACATATGGAAGGGATAAAATTCATAATTGATTACACTCAAACAGGGAGAGTTTGAAGTAAACATCTTAACCTTTCTATATTGCTCATCATAGGGATGGTGCCAATGGGGAGGCTAGTGGTAGTACCCGGCACTATTTGACCCAACTATTCGGTGTAGGGCATATTAGGGACGGCACAAGAGGGAGGCTAGTGGTAGTACCTCGTGCCCCTTCCCAACTCCACCGGATAGGGAGCAAATAGAGTATAGAGTACAAGAAAGTAAAAATGAAAGACAAAGTTAATGAAAGTATATAAGAAGAATCAAGTCAAATTTTTAATCACTTGAAAACACACTTTAAGGATGAAATCATTGCAAGATTATATTTAATAGGGGGAGTTTATTCGAAAAGAATTGAATTTGATTCTTGACATGCTTGTTCTTAATATTTTAATACATGACTTAACACATAATATATTTTGCATGTGACATAATGTCTTGAATTATGGGTTCTCAATATTTTGTAATGCTTCATACTTGGACAATTTGATTGAATGTTTGAAATGATACATAACATCTTTTGTTTGGTTCTATTGGGAAGAAATTTCAGATTTGTCATTAACAATCATCCCTAAAATCTGAAAATTGAATAAAATTGTAGAAAAGGATATCTCTATTTAGGGAAAATGAATTGATTCTGTTTTTATCCATCAACTTGCCTAAATTTGGTATATAATGTTCTAAGTTGTACCAAAACTCAACATTAAATACAAAGAATCTGAATATGCTCTTATATGTTTGAAATATGAGTTTTCAATCGTAATGGTTTAAGATGAGCTACAATGAGGAAGATACATATCTCAAATTATGACTTTGAAAGCTTCTATTGAAAATCTTTATGAAATTCAGAATCTGATTTTGTATAAAAGCTTAAACTTAATATGATTTCTAAATAAAGTCTTAATTTAAGAAAAACAGAATTAATTTTGATGCCTTGGTTGATTGCTCCGATACGCATCCGAAACATATCATTTCTTATCTTCAAAGTATACTAATATTGGTCTAAATGATGTGTCTTTCAATGATCTTGATTGCAAGCAAAGATTTTTAAATATATGACTTTATTTTGATATTAAAAAAATATTTATTGTGCTTCATGTATACATTGCTGAAAAACTATGATTAAGAAATTGAGTTCTATAAATATATGAATATTTCAATGATCATCTATATGTTCTTCTCTCCTATATTATTAAAGACTTCCATCAATAGAGTGAATGATCTTAAGGCTAGAAATATTTCAGCTCACTCAAATGATTCTAAAAGAAAGAAAATGTAAATGCTTTTGAAAGAAACTGAGCTTCAAATGAATCATTTTCTGATTAATATTTCTATACATTTTCTCTAAGATTAGGAGAAAGCATAACTTATTCTTAAAGGATTAGAAAGAGTGATTTCTATAAATTTTGAATAATTCTAGATCACTCTACATTCTCGATAACATAGAATTTCAGTTTTATTCACATTTATCATTAAAATCTGAAATTCAACCAAAGGAAAGAATGATTAAAGAGGAATGTATCTTTTGAGGGGGAGCTTTAGATATCTTATCCTAAAGTTACCTTAATTTGATGCATACCTTGATTTTCATGGATTGATTTTGATGAACCTCCTTATATTGCAATACTTGCTTTAATCATAAGTTTATACCTTGAGATGAGTTCTATAGAGGTTGTCTTATCTCAAACCTTGAGTCTTATGAAAATAAGCTGATAATTATAGAAAATATATTTTTGAGATTGACAATTTTATTGAACATTATCTTCAAATTCTAAACTCTTAAATGGAATGATCAATTAAGGGGGAGAAAGAAAATTTCAGAAGGAGAGATCTTATGGAACTTAATCGCATAAATCTATAACTAAAGGAGAGGAAAAGAATACTAAAAGAAAAGTGATCCTAATACTCTCCAATATGTATCATCTGAAATTTAAATCTGAAAATCTTTATGATACACCTTGAGGCTTGTTATTTGGTTAGTATATCTTATGCATCACTCATGAACCAAATTGCAATTCAAATAGTTGATCTTAAGAGCCTCTAACTTAATGAAAAAAGGGGGAGAATAATATGTTGAATTTTCTTGAGTATCTCATAGAAAATCTATTTTGAAATTCACTAATGAGTCCTAATTGGGTTGATCTTTAGAACTTCAATTTTGTGCCAATTCATATTTCTCTTTAACAAATTGTGCTTATTTTCTAAAGAAACAAAAGAAAGTCTTTAAAAGAGCTCTAAGATGTATCAAAAATTGCATGAATTCATATTTTGGTATTTGTGCCCCAATGCTCTTATTATCATAAAAAGAACTTTGAAATAATGATCCAACATGATGATATGTCTTTCAAATATATAAGTTTTGATCCTTTACTCTGAAAATCAATTAAATTGCTCTCATGTTGATAAAATACTCAATAGATTGGGCAAAAGGTCTTAAATGAACAAGCTTTCAGACTTATTGATGAGAGGTTAGATTTCCACTCATATTTTTTTTTTCTTGAATATCATTTGTGGTACTTCTTGAATTAACCTAAGGAAGATTCCACCTACACTTGATTAGAAAACTATCTGTGTTCTGCTCTGAAATTATTTTAATTGGCTCTGATCTATGCTCATTAATCTGATTCTAATATTATTGCCTTGAGTTATATGATTCATATCCTTGCAATAATTTGACATGCAAATCAGAGTACAATAAGAAATATTTGAGTATTCTTATCTTTGTGCTTAATGTTTCACTATCTTTTTGATGTTGTTAAAAAGGGGGAGAAATATTTAAGTATATGCTCATAATGCTTTGTGTTTTTGAATTGAATACAAATCAGCTGAAATTGAAATGTGTTAAGCTGATTAAATCTAAAGCATTATCATGAAGTATGTTTTAAATATATATGCTTTCTACTTCATGCAACTTAGCTATGCATTAGTTCTAGAACACAATATATTTTATATTGCACATACTCAAATACTATGTTTAAATCTTAAATTTTGCATATACTCAGTGTTTTGTCATCATCAAAAAGGGGGAGATTGTTGACCACCTAATGGATTTTGATGAATACAAAACACGAGAGTATAATTTCATTTATCTTAACAATTTAATTGAGGATTTCATGTGTTTAATTAAGAATATTGTTAAGAAATGTCTAGGCAAGTTCCCATAATTTTTATGAATTTATTGAAGAATTTTTGAGTTGAAGAAAACAGATCAGGGACAGCCGAGACGTCTCCGGGTTGTCTCAGAGACGTCTCTGGCACAAACAGGAAGAACTGGCACGTCTGGAGACGTCCCCGGTACCTGCGGAGTCGTCCCTGCAAGTAAAAAGCAGACCAGCGGAGTCGTCCCCTAGATAGCGGAGACGGCTCTCTCAGGGTTTTCCAGAGAATGATTTTTTCGGAGATAAGTCAGCGGAGACGTCCCCTGAAGCAGCGGAGTCATCCCCATGCAAAAAGCGCAAACAAGCGGAGACGTCCCCGTAAAGCGTGGAGACGTCCCCGGAGCGCGGAGTCATCCCCGAAGCAGCGGAGTCATCCCCATGCAAAAAGCGCAAACAAGCGGAGACGTCCCCGTAAAGCGCGGAGACGTCCCCGGAGCGCCTGGGACGCGACTGACAATTTTTTCAGGTAGATTTGAATTTCAAACAGTCATATCTTTGTGTCTAACGGCTATATTTGCTTTTTGGGCTATAAAAGGGACCTCTTAAGTGCTTCTCAACAACTTCTTACCAACCCAACACAAGATCATTCAAGAGAGAAGAAAGAAAAAGAGGTTCAAGGGAGTTAGAGCTTTCAAGAGGAGAAATCAAGTGCATTCAAGCTTTCCCATCTGATTTCGAGCTCATCTACTCACTCCCACTTGGCAATCAAAGCTCGCATTCAAGCCAACGTGATCCACATCAGAAGAACCACCATCATCCACGCTTCCAACGGCAAAAAGGGTTCTTCCGATTTTATTGTTTCTCATTGTTATATTTGCTTCTTAAGAGCTTTCAAATCTTTTGTAAAACGTTTGAATATTGAGCTTGTTTCAGTCAAGGGACTTGGAACAAGGGATAGGCGTCCCAAGCCTAAGTTAAAATTGGGGGATTGTAGGGTTCGTTGTTAGCCCGGGGTAAAACAACGAGTTGGGTAGTTCACTCGAAAAACTACCGGATTGTAGGGTTCGTTGTTAGCCCGGGGTAAAACAACGAGTTGGGTAGTTCACTCGAAAAACTACCGGATTGTAGGGTTCGTTGTTAGCCCGGGGTAAAACAACGAGTTGGGTAGTTCACTCGAAAAACTACCGGATTGTAGGGTTCGTTGTTAGCCCGGTGTAAAACAACGAGTTGGGTAGTGCACTCGCAAAACTACCGGACTGTAATCTGGAGGATTATAGTGAAATTCCCAAGAGGTCTTGGGGAGTGGATGTAGGTGCTAGGGTGCACTGAACCACTATATGTTTGTTGTGTTTGTGATGCTTTTTGTCATTGTCTAACTTGCTCACTTACTTACTTAGATAAATTGCTTGCTTAACTCTTATCCGCGCATCCTTTAGTTGCAAGCATATTCAATTTACTTAATCAAGTCTCACTCAATAAATCAAACTGTTGCTAAGTTTAAATTCCACTGTGCATCTATACAACTTAGCATAATTAATTAAAAAGTGTTAGAAGTAGCCTAAAAGTTTTAAAAGACCCAATTCACCCCCCCTCTTGGGTTGTATCCACTGGGCAACAAAACTATTACATGCATGTTTACACGCTCTACCGATATTATTAATGGTCTAAAGAGCTTGGGTAAATCTTACACTAACCCGAAACTTGTGAGTAAAATTCTCAGGTCTTTGCCAAAAGCATGGGAAGCAAAGGTCACGGCAATCGTAGAAGCCAAAGACCTCAACACCTTGGGGCTAGAACAACTTTTGGGGTCATTGATGACGCATGAGCTCACGATGAAGCAACATGAAGAAGAGTTGCCTAAGAAAAAGACAATCGCACTCAAGGCTACCTCAAGTGTGTGTGAAGAAGAGAGTAGTGAGAGTGAAGAAGAAAGCCAAGATGAGGACTTGGGTTTGATAGTAAGGAAGTTTAAGAAATTCATGAGAAGAAAGAAACCCTTCCCAAGAAAGAAATTTGGAGGGAGAAATGATTGGGAAAAAGAAAAGGAAAAAGAAAGAGACCCAATCATATGCTATGATTGCAAGAGACCGGGACACATTCGTTCCGAATGTCCTCAACAAAAGAAGTATTTTGGAAAGAAGAAGAAGAAGGCATTGAAGGCAACATGGGATGATAGTGACACATCATCCTCCGAGGAAGAGAAGGAAGAGACCGCCAATTTGTGCTTCATGGCGTTCGAAGACGACGAGGTATGTCAAAACCCAACCATAAATTTTACTTTAGAAGAATTGTATGAAGCTTTTCAAGAACTTATGGGTGATTGTAGTATGTTAGGAGCAAAAAATAAAGAATTAAAAACCTCCAATCAAAAACTGAAGGAAGATATTGAAAACCTATTAATTGAAAAAGAGAACGTTAAAAATATTAACACTACTAACCTAGAAATCAAAAATTCAAAACTTACCATTGAAAATGAAAAGGCAAAAACAGTAATTAAGGAATTAAATCTAAAAGTAAAATTCCTACTCGATAATAATACCTCACTTGCACAAAATGTTGAATCTCTTAAAAAGGATAAGGAAGAACTAGTCAAAGAAAATTTGAATCTTAAGAATGAGGTACATAAGTACAAACCAATTGTTGAAAAATTTACACAAAGCTCTGAAAAATTAAATCTTATTCTTTCAAATCAAAGAGCTGTTTTTAATAAAGCCGGATTAGGATATAAAACTAACAAGCAACAAAAGTATCTAAAGAATTTTTTTGTAAAAGCAAAAGATGTAAAAACTGAAAAACCTACATGCTTTCATTGTGGAAAGAATGGACATAAAGCCTACTCTTGTATTCAAAGAAAGATCCAAACTAACAAGAGTACATTTGTGAAAGCTAAAAACATAACTAAAGTATGGGTGCCTAAGGAAACCAACTACACTAACCACGAAGGACCCAAGAAAACTTGGGTACCTAAGAGCTTCACGTGATCATTTTGCAGGTATGCCTTGCAGCCGGGAATAAAAAGAGAATGTGGTATCTTGATAGTGGCTGCTCAAGGCATATGACCGGTGACAAGAGTCTCTTCATCACCTTGGAATCAAAAGAAGGAGGAGTAGTCACATTTGGAGACAATGCTAAAGGCCGAATCATTGGTGTTGGTAAAATCTCCATATCACCCTCCTCATTCATTGATAATGTATTGTTAGTTAATGGACTAAAACATAATTTATTAAGTATAAGTCAATTTTGTGACAAGGGATTTAAAGTATCATTCGAATCATCACTATGCATAATTAGTAGTCCAATTGATAATGAGATCATACTCACAGGACATAGGCATGGAAATGTTTACATGGTAGATCTTGATGATCTCACCATGAAGGATGGCCAATGTCTTGTAGCCATGAATCCCAAAGTCAATGAGACTAGTTGGTTATGGCATCGTAGGTTAGGGCATGCTAGCATGGATTTAATCTCTAAATTAATTACAAAGGATCTAGTTAAAGGACTACCAAAAATAGACTTTGAAAAGAATAAAATTTGTGCTGCATGTCAATTAGGGAAACAAACAAGAAATTCTTTCAAGTCTAAGAACATAGTCTCAACAATAAAACCCTTGGAACTAATTCACATGGACTTGTTTGGACCCACTAGAACTGCTAGTCTAGGGGGTAAGAAATTTGGTCTTGTAATTATTGATGATTTTTCACGTTTTACATGGGTTTCATTTCTTGCACATAAAGATGAGTCCTTTTCCGCTTTTATCAAGTTTCATAATAGAGTTTCGAATGAACTCAATCTTAAATTAAAAGCAATTAGGAGTGATCATGGTACCGAGTTTGAAAATCAGCACTTTGAAAAGTTTTGTGACGAAAATGGTATCAATCACAATTTCTCGGCACCTAGAACACCCCAACAAAATGGGGTGGTAGAGAGGAAGAATCGCACACTAGCAGATATGGCTCGTACCATGTTGTGCGAATCGGATCTACCAAAATATTTCTGGGCTGAAGCAATAAATACTGCATGTCACATTTTGAACCGTGCATTAGTTAGATCCATCTTGAAGAAAACACCTTATGAGTTAATAAAAGGTAAGAAACCAAATATAAGCTATTTTCATGTTTTCGGTTGTCGATGCTTTGTTTTAAATAATGGAAAGGACAATCTAAGCAAATTTAGTGCTAAATCAGATGAGGGGATCTTCTTAGGTTATTCCTCATCTAGTAGAGCATACAGGGTCTTCAATAAGAGAACTCTTGTTGTTGAAGAATCCATTCATGTTGTTTTTGATGAAGCTAATGGAGATTCTTCTAGAAAAGAAGAAGATGGTGATGCAGGTATACTTGAAGACCGAATGAAGAAATTCTCCATACAAGACAAACAACATGAGGATGAGATCAAAGAAGATACAAATCAGCAAGGTGAAGAAGATCAACCTCCATCAAGAATTCAAGATCTTCCTAAGGAATGGAGGTATGCACATGGTCATCCAAAGGATCTAATCCTTGGTGATCCTTCACAAGGTATAAGAACTAGATCCTCTCTAAGAAATACTAGTAATTATCTTGCTTTCGTTTCACAAATAGAGCCTAAATCACTAAAAGAAGCTGAAAAAGATGATAATTGGATGAATGCTATGCAAGAGGAATTAAATCAATTTGAAAGAAATAAAGTTTGGACTCTAATGAAAAGACCCCCTAATGTTTCAATTATAGGCACCAAATGGGTATATAGAAATAAACTAGATGAAGATGGGATAGTAATAAGAAACAAAGCCAGGCTAGTGGCCAAAGGATATAATCAGGAGGAAGGAATAGACTTTGATGAAACTTTTGCTCCTGTTGCTAGATTAGAAGCTATTAGATTACTTTTGGCATATGCATGCTTCATGGATTTTAAACTCTATCAAATGGATGTAAAAAGTGCATTTTTAAACGGCTATATAATGGAGGAAGTTTATGTAGGACAACCTCCAGGTTTTGAAAATCACTTACATCCAGATTATGTGTATAAATTGTATAAAGCATTGTATGGCCTTAAGCAAGCCCCTAGGGCATGGTATGAAAGATTAAGTAATTTCCTAATTGAAAACAAATTTAAGAGAGGAAATGTAGACAAAACCCTCTTTATTAAAAAAAAGGAAAATGACTTATTGCTTGTACAAATTTATGTGGATGATATAATTTTTGGTGCTACTAATGATAGTCTTTGTCAAGAGTTTGCCAAGCTTATGCAGAGAGAATTTGAAATGAGCATGATGGATGTGCTCAACTTCTTCCTTGGGCTACAAATAAAACAATCAGAGGAGGGCATCTTCATCAGTCAGTCCAAATACATCAAGGAAATGTTGGAAAAATTCAAGATGAAGGATGCAAAGGAAATCAGCACATCCATGGGCTCAAGTTGCAAGCTTGACAAAGATGAAAAAGGTAAAAGTATAGACTGCAAATTGTACAGAGGTATGATAGGCTCTCTACTTTACCTTACTGCTAGTAGACCAGATATATTATTCAGTGTTTGTATGTGTGCTAGATACCAAGCATGTCCTAAGGAATCACACTTGCAAGCTGTTAAGAGAATTTTTAGATATCTAGTAGGGACATCTAATGTAGGCTTATGGTATTCTAAACAATCTGACATAAATTTAATTACTTATTCCGATGCTGATTTTGCTGGGTGCAAACTCGACAGAAAAAGCACAAGTGGCACATGTCAATTCTTGGGTGCCAATTTGGTTTCTTGGTTTAGCAAGAAACAAAATTCAGTTGCCTTGTCCACAGCTGAGGCTGAGTACATTGCAGCTGGAAGCTGTTGTGCCCAAGTTCTTTGGATTAAGCAACAACTTGAAGATTTCGGTATCAAAATGGATAATATACCAATTAAATGTGATAATACAAGTGCAATTAATTTAACAAAAAATCCTGTCCAACACTCTAAGTCAAAGCATATAGAGATTAGGCATCACTTTATTAGGGATCATGTGCTGAAAAATGATGTGATGATTGAATATGTATGTACTGAAAATCAATTGGCTGATATCTTTACAAAGCCCCTTTGTAAAGATAGATTCAATTTCTTGAGGAATGCTTTAAGCTTGTATGATCCTAGCAAATGAATTGAATTTGTATTGCATTGCTTTGCTACTCAAACTAGTAATCCATCTCAAGGTCAATATAAGTGAAAGCATGAATCCATCTAATCTAAATGACGAACTGTTTGACTTTCCGGAGGATGGTTACCCTTCCTTGGACTCTTCATAGAGATATTTTCAGAGCCTATATCATAGGTATTCGAAATTTGGTCAAACATTCCTCATTTCAATATTAATAATTCAAAAATCATAACCAAATTATTATAGGGTGTATGAGGACCACAAACAAATTCACTCTGTGTTTATCAAAAGAAATCATGTTGTTTAGGGCGATTAAATAAAAATTTGGGAAAAGATAAAATTCAGTCTGAAATTTTTCAGTACCGGAGACGTCTCTGGCAAGTCGCAGAGACGTCCCCCCAGGCGAGACGTCTCGCCTTAGTCGCAGAGACGTCTCGGGGACCGAACTAGGGTTTTTAAAATAAGTGAAACAGCTCGAGCCGACCCGAGCTATCTTCTCTCATCCCCGACCAAAAACGAAAATCCTAGCCTCCATTTGTTCTCCATCACAAACCCTAGCCTCCTTCTCCACTTTTTCTTAGGATTTCCAATCATGGCACCCAAAAGAGCTAGGACAACCCGTGGAAGGCGACCTAGGGCAGCGGCCGACGATGAGGAACGGAGGGAAGAACATTCCCCGCCGTCTCCTCCGGTTGCTCCGCCAACCACGACTATTTCCTGTGCAAATCGCACAGTCACGACCGGAAGGTACATAGATTTCTCATTTTTAGATCATGAGGGGTTCTCTATTGGAGAGAGACTCCGAGCCCAAGGGTGGGAGCACCTTTGTACCCTAAATACCTCGACCTACCCCGGCCTAGTTAGAGAACTTTTTAGCAATATGGCCTTAGGGGACCAAGGGTACACTGCATATGTCCGAGGGACATTAGTAGAAGTCAATGAAGATGTCCTATCCACTGTCTTACAAATCCCTAAGGATGGTGAGGCTCCACCCTCACATTCCCAAAGGGAATCAGCCCTAAATCTACTTTTAGGAAGAGAGGACTGCGGCCCTCTTGATGTTGTCAATTCCCAGGACCTAAATGCAGAGATGAGACTTCTTTTAAGTATTGTCAACCGGGTCCTATTTCCCAAAACCGGTCGCTTCGATTTTGTTTCGGAGCGAGATTTAGTTATAATGCACCATATCCTACTAGGGATACCCCTAAACCTCCCTAGACTTATGCTAAACTACATTGCCCTATGTCATAGGTATTCTAGGTTTAGTTTACCCTACGGCATGATCTTTACCTTAGTTTTCAAACACTTCAAAGTTCCCATTCCAACAAATGAACCCGCAAAGCCCTTGAGAAACACCGACTATTATAATGAGGGCACAATGAGAAGAATGGAATTTCATAAGATAGATGGGTCGTGGGTGAAGGTACCAAAGAGAAAAGCCCAAATCCTAGAGCCCGAGAACCCACATCATGAGTCTGACCATCACTCTCCTCCACCTAGCCACTTGGATATCCCTGATATACCCTCCAGCTCAGCTGGACCTTCCACATCCATGCCACCACCTCCTCCAGTTAGCGGGCCCTCCTTTCTTTTAGAAGATCAGATGCGCACCCTAGCATCTGCAATTTGCCAACAAATGAGGGAGGAGATGAGATCCATGATCTCTACAGAGTTGGCCCCCTTCAGAGCTTCACATGAAGTGTTTCTACAAGAGCTGAAGGACATTAGAAGTCAAATTGAAGCCACAACACATGAAATAATTGGTGTGGATGCCTCCCAAAAATTCAGATCAATAGAGCTCAAGGACAGCTTGAAGACCATTTCCAAGAGCCTCAAAGAGTTGACAAGCCCAGGAGGCAATGTGGGCACTTTAGTTGCCCAACTTAGAGGGAGGATTGAAATGGCAACTGAAGAATTTGAAGCACTTGTGGCAGCCTTCCACAAGTCACAGGGAGATCAATTTAAGACCCTAATGGATTCAATCAATGCTTTTATAGATGCAGCTTGTAGGATTTATGAGCAACGTCGCCGATAAGGGACGCTTTGTAAACATCTAGGAATCTTCTTTTTGTAAACCCTAGGCTATTTTGAAACACTTTTTGTATTAGAAATCAATACTTGTAATGATTTCTTCTTTTGACTATGTACTGACATCAAAGGTTTACAATGACATATGAATGACATACTATCTCTTTTGAAACCCTGTGTACATTTCTAACTCTATGTATGTGATTGTGTATGTGAGTTTGTGATGTGCCATAAAAATCTTATCACATACCTTGAGTGTTCAAATTTGATACAAAGAAACAATGCATCTAAAACAGAGGGGGCACATCTTGTGATAACTATACTAAACAAAAAGATGAGTCTGAAATGAATTCCAAAACAAAGGGGGAGTGATATGAATGACTGAATTCATTAATAGAAATGACTTGGACAGGGGGAGCACAACTTGAATATTCTTGAGTCGTTCATGGAAATATGCTGAATCTTACTAGGAAGTATGCTTTAAGCACCTACAGATAATTTGTCCCCTTCATTGTTGATGACAAAAAGGGGGAGTAGAACCATAGAACCAATATGGATAAGGGGAGTAGAACCAATATGGATACATTGGAATGCAAAATACAAAATTCATGCTTAAAAGTTGAATTGGAAGAGATAAAATTGAAGAATATTGGCTTTAAGATAATTGCCCTTCTAGAAAAGAAAGGGGGAGTCAAAAAGAACTTAGCTTTCAATTATCTTTATACCTGTACATCTGAGCAAA
Organism: Phoenix dactylifera; assembly: GCF_009389715.1. Lineage (NCBI taxonomy): Eukaryota > Viridiplantae > Streptophyta > Magnoliopsida > Arecales > Arecaceae > Phoenix > Phoenix dactylifera. Next base: position 94,358 of record NW_024068744.1, read on the forward strand.
TACTGTGTATATGTTTAAATTTCGAATTTTGCATATACTCAGTGTTTTGTCTGTTGGGAATCCGCCCATGCCGCTGATATTTCAAAAATTTTTCAGATGGCAGCGGAATCGGCATGCACGGGTTCGACGTTCATCGCATGAACGTTGTTTCGAGACCTTTCGTAATTATGTAAGAATTAAAACTTTTAAAACTATTAGGAAGATCAAATCTTCACCTTGCGCGGGTAGATGATCATCGCATGAAGGGAAAGGAAGCCGCCAACTCTTGGCTTTTCTTCTCCCTTTGCTTGCGGCTGAACCAAGAGGAGGAGAGGGGGCTTCCACGGCTTGAAGAGGAGGAAAAAGATTCATCTAGGGCGCCGGCCCTAGTCCTCCTTTAATAAGGATGAAGGGCTCCTACAAGTTAGGAGCCCTTGACAACTTTCCAAGAGGGGACGCCGGCCCCCTCTCTCTTCATGTCGGACCTAATCAAGTGGAGAGGGGCTGATGCCCCTCTTACTTGGTTAGCCTAATCCTCTTCCAAAGAGGATTAGGTCCCTCTTTCATGGTTTAATCCTAATCTAATTAGGATTGGCCAAATTGGGTTCAATCTATGCTAGTCCTAATCCAATTAGGACTTGAATGAACCATGACTCAATTGAACTCTTCAATCCTAATCCAATTAGGAGTCATGTTGATTCATTAGATTAATAATTAATTTAGACTTAAGGAATCCTAATCTAATTAGGATTTGTTTAATTTTAGTCCTAATCCAATTAGGACTCTATTTGAATCCGAAGTCCTAATCCAATTAGGATTTCTAGGAATCCTACTCCAAGTAGGAATCCAATTTTGATTCAAAATTCCTAATCTCATTAGGATTGTAGGAATCCTATTCCAAGTAGGAATTTCCAGTCCTACTCCAACTAGGATTCCCAGTCCTAATCCAACTAGGACTCTAGGAATCCTACCCGAAGTAGGACTCTTGTTTCAAGTCCAATTAATTAATTCCCTTTGTTCCTTCTTCAACTTCTTATCAATCAAATTGATTACTTGTGATTCCTAATCACGATTTCAACCATCGGATCGGTCAATACTTCTAGTGTGTGTGACCCCATAGGTTCTATTCTGACTGGTAGTGAGATATATTGTGATCTCTATCTCAATATCATTGAAAACTCCTTTCAATGGGTTGGAACGATTCCAACTCAACTCATTAGGGTTTATCGATCATCAAGATAATCCCTATGAGTCCCACCATCCACCAGTGACACCTAGCAGCATGTAAGTGGCTACCCAGCAGAATGGAATGATGAACCTCTAGGTGCAGTTAACATGTGATACAGTCCTACTATCGTGGATCCCTACAGGACGGAGGTCATGGACAACTCGTCAAACCCCATCGTCTGTCATATGTCAAGATTTATTCGACTTGAGTTCGATGGTGGAAAACTCTTTTTCCACTTTATATTACTGCCCTGGCCAAGGTCTTAGAACTCAGTCTAACAAATCACATAGGATCACTCCTCTTCTATCAAGGTCGATAGATTCCTTATAGGTGCATACCCTACTCCTACAGTGAACCTACTGCAGCCAATCTACACTGCATGGACCCATATGGCTAGAGACCATGTATGTGTGCAGTCAAACTACAATAACCTCACTGTGAGTAGCCGAAGCACCGCAGGTCAAAGGACCAGTCACACTACTGCAACATCAAGCAAGTCACTGACGAGTGGATAGACATCCAAGTGACTTCTTGTCTTGGTCACGCTCAGTACCCTTGTTCTCTAACAAGCACCTGCACTATCACTTCAGTGTCCCTACAATGTGGACTCAAGTCTCGTCCATCCAGAAGGAAAGTGATCTGTGCACTGATCGGATCGATCACCGTCCTCGTGATGATTCATTGATCAGGAGCATTTAGAAATTAATCACCAATGATACATGGCTCAAATTCTCAACTCTTGAGAATATGTATCATCATCTTATTAATTCCTTGGACGATTCATAGACACATAAACAATATGAATGAAAAGATGCCTTTTATTTATTCAATAATAAATAGTCAAGTACAAAATTATGTCCCTAGAATCAACAATGTGTCAGCCAAATTGGCTTCTAGGGCATACATCTAACAATCTCCCACTTGCACTAAAGCCAATTGGTCATATATCTTAGGCCCATCTTCTCAAGGTGGGCTTTAGTCTTTTGCTGACTCAGCTGCTTAGTGAACGGGTCTGCCACGTTATCCGCGGAGTCTACTCTCTGCACCTCTACATATTTCTTCTCCACATTGTCGCGTATGAGGTGAAAGCGCCGCTCTATATGCTTAGACTTCTGATGAGACCATGGCTCCATAGCTGTGCTATGGTGCCAATGTTATCGCAGTAAAGTGTTATGGCATCTAATGACATTACACCTAACTCTGCAATTAACTTTTAATCAGAAGGTTTTCACTGCACCCTTAGATACGGCTTAACATTCAGCTTCTAAGGTAGAATCTATAATGATCGGTTGTTTGGAACTCTTCCAATTTACTGAACCACAATTGCACATATTCTGATGCAGACTTTCTATCATCAATAAGTGTGCATCCTTCTACCTTCAACTCTGATCTTCTCCCAAAGACCAAGAACATGTCCTAAGTTCTTCTCAAGTACTTAAGACTGTTCTTCACAGCTGTCCAGTGTTCTTCACCTGGATTCGACTGATATCTGCTTGTGACACTCACAGCAAGAGCTATATCAGGTCGTGTACACAGCATGGCATACATGAGACTTCCTATTGCCGATGCATAGGGAATCTTGCTCATGCGTTGAATCTCTTCAGATGTGTTGGGGCACATCTTCTTGGAGAGATGAATTCCATGCCTAAGGGGTAAGAGACCCCTCTTGGAGTTTTCCATGCTGAACCTCTTCAGCACCTCCTCTATGTACATCTTCTGTGAAAGGCCAAGCATCCTTTTAGATCTATCTCTATAGACCTTTATTCCCAAAATATAGGATGCTTCCCCAAAGTCTTTCATGGAGAATTCTTTTGACAACCAGACCTTGACCGAGGTTAGCATGGGAATATCATTCCCAATCAGGAGAATGTCATCTACGTACAGTACGAGAAAAAGACAGCACTCCCACTAACCCTTTTGTAAACACACGGTTCCTCTTTGTTTTTGATGAAATCAAACGTTTTGATTGCGTCATCGAAACGAGTGTTCCAACTCCGAGATGCTTGTTTTAGTCCATAGATGGACCTTTGCAGCTTGCAGACCTTGTGATCTCCATCACTGGAAGTGAAACCCAAAGGCTGTTCCATATAGATATCTTCATCAAGATATCCATTCAGGAAAGCAGTTTTCACATCCATCTGCCAGATTTCATAATCATGAAATGCTGCAATGGCAAGCAATGTTCGGATGGATTTTAGCATGGCTACAGGTGAAAAGGTCTCCTGATAGTCAATGCCTTCGCGCTGACTATACCCTTTCGCCACAAGCCTTGCCTTATAGGTCTCTACCTCTCCATCCGAACCTATCTTCCCTTTTGTAGATCCATTTGCATCCAATAGGTACAATACCTTCTGGTGGGTCTACTAAGGTCCAGACTTGGTTGGAATGCATGGAGTCTAACTCTGACTTCATAGCTTCCAGCCATTTCTCGGAATCGATATCAGATATCGCCTCGTTGTAGGTTTTGGGATCCTGTATGTGATCCCTATCTCCCACTAGGAACATTTCCTCGGTATCCTCTTCTAGTATACCTAAGTATCTATCGGGAGGATGGGAGACCCTACTAGATCTACGAGGTGGTCGAGGGACATCGTGTACTGGCTCTTTATGAATGGGTTCAATAGGATCCATGACTCGTTGCTTTTCAGAGACTTTCTCTTCAAGCTCAATTTTCCTCCCACTGCCTCTATCAAGGATAAACTGATTTTCCAAGAAGATGGCATGACGGCTCACAAACACATTGTGATCCTCTGAGACGTAAAAATTGTATCCTAATGACTCTTTAGGATATCCTATAAAACGAGCACTTATGGTCCTAGCCTCTAACTTGTCCGCCTGTAGTCTCTTGACGTGGGCCGGACATCCCCAAATCTTGAGATGACCCAGACTTGGTTTCTTACCATGCCATATCTCATACGGTGTGGTAGGAACGGATTTAGAGGGAACTCTATTCAATAAATAAATCGCTGTGAGTAAGGCATCTCCCCAAAGGAACATAGGTAAATCAGTGAAGCTCATCATGGACCTGACCATGTCCAATAGAGTCCGATTCCTCCTCTCTGACACCCCGTTGAGCTGAGGTGTACCCGGAGGTGTCCATTGTGAGACTATGCCGTTTTCTTTGAGATAGTCCCGGAATTCCCCACTAAGGTATTCTCCTCCTCGATCTGATCGAAGAGCCTTAAGAGATTTTCCAGTTTGTTTTTCTACTTCATTCTTGAACTCTTTGAACTTTTCAAAAGACTCAGACTTGTGTCTCATAAGATACACATACCCATACCGTGAATAATCATCGGTAAAGGTAATGAAGTAAGAATAACGTCCCCTGGCTAGCACATCGAATGGGCCACATACATCTGTATGTACTAGGATAAGTATTTCAGTGGTCCTCTCCCCATGTCCTACAAAGGGCAGTCTAGCCATTTTTCCTTGAAGACAGGACTCGCAAACTGGATATGACTCGGAAGTCAATGAGCCTAAAAGCCCATCTTTATCCATTTTGTTCATTCTGTCTTCTCCAATATGGCCAAGCCTGAGGTGCCACAAATATCTTTGGTTTATCTCATCTCTGGATCTTTTGGATCCTTTGGCACTCACATCTTGCTCGGTAACATTCACAGATACATCCATATGTAAATGATAGAGACTGTCAATCATGAAACCGCGTGCGACTATTTTATTTCTTAAATAAATAGAACAGCAGTCTTTGTCAAATGTAAAAACATGATCTTCCTGTGCTAGACATGAAACAAAAATCAAATTTCTGCTAGCAGCAGGTACATAATAGCAGTCTCTAAGTAATAAACTAAATCCAGACGGTAGTCGCAAATGGTAGGTGCCCACAGCCACAGCAGCAACTTTTGCCCCGTTGCCAACCCGAAGGGTTACCGCACCTTCCGCCAGCCTTCTACTTTCCTTTAGACCCTGCATGGTAGTGCACAAATGAGCACTAGAACCAGAATCTATAACCCAACTAGAAGTAGAAGAAATCGTTAGATTAGTTTCAATTATGAGCAAGTCTATACCTTCTGAAGGCGTGTCACCTTTCTTGTTCTTCAGGCTCTCGAGATATGAAGGACAGTTTCTCTTCCAGTGGCCTTCGACATTGCAGTGGAAACATTTTCCTTTGTCGTTAGCCTTTTTCTTTTGAACTTCCTTCTTTGGCTTCTTGTCTTTCTTCTGCTTCTTAGCAGGCTTCTTTTTCTTCCAAGTAGACTTTCTCTTGGAACCAGAAGTCAACTCAGCAGCAAGGACATTGCCCCTTGAACCTTTCAAGGCTCCCTCAGCAGTTACCAACATGTTGATTAGTTCAGTCTTAGTGCATTCAATCTTATTCATGTGGTAGTTTACTATAAACTGACCAAATGAATCAGGAAGTGACTGTAGGATCAAATCCACTTGTAATTCCTTGTGCATGTCCATACCAAGCTTCTCAAGCTCCTCTAGGTCCTTGATCATGGTCAGACCGTGATCATGGACAGACTGCCCTTCGCGCATTTTCGCTTTGAAAAGTCTCTTGGACACTTCAAAACGAGCTGTGCGACTTTGCTCACCATACAACTCTTGCAGGTGTGCTAGTATGTCCCTAGCAGTCTTCATACTTTCATGCTGGCATTGGAGTTCATTAGACATGGATGCCATCATATAGCATTTTACTCTAATGTCATCATCCAACCACTTTTTATGCAACTCACGTTGAACATCAGTAGGACGTGCTGGTAGTGTGGGGATATCTGAATCGAGTATGTAGCCTATTTTCTCACAGTCCAAAACTATTTTGAGATTTCTAAGCCAGTCTTTGTAATTGGTTCCGGTCAGTCGGTTGGTCTCAAGAATACGGGTCAGAGGGTTTGAAGCTGACATTGTATCTGCAGAGAGTAAAGATTCTAGTTAGACTTTTGTACTTGATCCTAATCTGTTCTAAGGTCTTTTAGAACAAATGTGACTCCCACTATTTTCTCGAATCCCTTACACTCCCCTGGTAGGGAAACGGAAATCCCACACGACTAGGGTTTCTAATGGGTTCTGCGGTCCCACCGATTTACATGCCACCTCACCTAACAGTTATTGGTGACACATAGATGGATGAGTGTACAACTCTTGTACAATGCTTCTCAAGCATGTTGCAGTGTAACTTGGTCTCTAAGCCATGAAGACCTCACCTAACAGTTATTGGTCCCATTTCTTAGTTAAGTCAGACCCACCGTATAACCGTAGGAATAAAGTCGTCATTGGGTCCTCACCTAACAGTTATTGGTGCCCAACCCCACCTTTACCCTACAACATCTCATGTCTATAGAGAGGTCCAGCCCCCCGATGCAACTTGACCACTGTGTCCAGCCGAGACAAATCAACATCAGAAAGGCCTTAGCAGCTCTACTACAGTGGAAGACCTATTGACTTAATATTGGTTAATCAGGTCTTAGTGTTTGCAACTTGAGCCCTTCATAAGAGGTAATCGAACAATTGGCCAGGTAAGCAGGTGGGAGGCTCCCCTTACTCAGAGAGTAAGGTCCTAATTAAGTAACCACCTTTCATGCTTTCCTAGACACCAATTAGATCAATTAATCTAATATGACTTGCTCATGTCGGTTCACTCTCGACTTGATTGAGGAGATTTTGATTTAGGTCTCAATTGGGTTTGATACATCATATGTAAACCTATCTACCCGACTCGCATTCACATCACATGCAAACGGCACATCACAGGCAGTTATAATCGCAGCATCAAATTAAAGCTAAACTTTAAATAGGTGATGATCATGGATTCTAATTAGGTCGTATTACAAGCACATGCACATCAATCGATCAAGTGGTCTTCAACTCTTGAATTGGTTCTAAGCCTCCTTGATTCGATCCTTGATCAACTCTTGATCCCATCGCCATCAACCGCTTAGATCACCTTTCATCTCATGCCTTTGCTTCAACTTGATCGTTGATGTACATCACATCACAGAAATACAACCAGATGTAAAATAAAAATAAAAATAAATTACATCTCCTTTTAGGAGGCACGCAGGCCTCTCAAAACATCAAATAAGATGCATGCAAGCATCTGAAAAATTACATGACATCGCAGATCACATCGCAGGTCATTACATTTGATACCAAAAGGTTTTGAATCCTATGATCATCACCGTATGCAACAATTATAATTTTCAGATCTGAAAACTAACTGATTATATCATGACATAGGTCGCTGATCATGCTAATCATGATTCTAAACTTTGTAATCCCATTAACAATGTAATTAGAATCATCTTTTTATCACATAAAAATCAGCATGCAAAAATCAGCACCCCTGAAAAATCTGCATGCAGAATTTTTCAGCATGCATGATCATTCAATTTTCAGATCTAATAAGCCTTTAGATATTTAATTCTTACCTTAATCTACGAAGCCTAGGCTCTGATACCACTGTTGGGAACCCGCCCATGCCGCTGATATTTCAAAAATTTTTCAGATGGCAGCGGAATCGGCATGCACGGGTTCGACGTTCATCGCATGAACGTTGTTTCGAGACCTTTCGTAATTAGGTAAGAATTAAAACTTTTAAAACTATTAGGAAGATCAAATCTTCACCTTGCGCGGGTAGATGATCACCGCAAATCTGAATTCGTGGTTTTGGAAGAGGGTTCGCTTGAAGCCGTTCAAACGTCCGGCCTCTACGGGTATCCACACGAAGCAGGATCCGATCCAAGCTCTCTATCTCACCGGGGTGCTAGCTCCCTTGCAGAGATAGCTTTGATGGCTGATGTCCTTCCTCTCAATCAACTCTTGATTGTGCTTGGAAGGAGGAAGAAGAAGGATGAAGAAGAGGAAGAAGATGAGCCCCTACGCAGCCTTCTGCTGTTCCTTGCGTTGGATGAAGGAAGGGAAGGGAAAGGAAGCCGCCAACTCTTGGCTTTTCTTCTCCCATTGCTTGCGGCTGAACCAAGAGGAGGAGAGGGGGCTTCCACGGCTTGAAGAGGAGGAAAAAGATTCATCTAGGGCGCCGGCCCTAGTCCTCCTTTAATAAGGATGAAGGGCTCCTACAAGTTAGGAGCCCTTGACAACTTTCCAAGAGGGGGCGCCGGCCCCCTCTCTCTTCATGTCGGACCTAATCAAGTGGAGAGGGGCTGATGCCCCTCTTACTTGGTTAGCCTAATCCTCTTCCAAAGAGGATTAGGTCTCTCTTTCATGGTTTAATCCTAATCTAATTAGGATTGGCCAAATTGGGTTCAATCTATGCTAGTCCTAATCCAATTAGGACTTGAATGAACCATGACTCAATTGAACTCTTCAATCCTAATCCAATTAGGAGTCATGTTGATTCATTAGATTAATAATTAATTTAGACTTAAGGAATCCTAATCTAATTAGGATTTGTTTAATTTTAGTCCTAATCCAATTAGGACTCTATTTGAATCCGAAGTCCTAATCCAATTAGGATTTCTAGGAATCCTACTCCAAGTAGGAATCCAATTTTGATTCAAAATTCCTAATCTCATTAGGATTGTAGGAATCCTATTCCAAGTAGGAAATTCCAGTCCTACTCCAACTAGGATTCCCAGTCCTAATCCAACTAGGACTCTAGGAATCCTACCCGAAGTAGGACTCTTGTTTCAAGTCCAATTAATTAATTCCCTTTGTTCCTTCTTCAACTTCTTATCAATCAAATTGATTACTTGTGATTCCTAATCACGATTTCAACCATCGGATCGGTCAATACTTCTAGTGTGTGTGACCCCATAGGTTCTATTCTGACTGGTAGTGAGATATATTGTGATCTCTATCTCAATATCATTGAAAACTCCTTTCAATGGGTTGGAACGATTCCAACTCAACTCATTAGGGTTTATCGATCATCAAGATAATCCCTATGAGTCCCACCATCCACCAGTGACACCTAGCAGCATGTAGTGGCTACCCAGCAGAATGGAATGATGAACCTCTAGGTGCAGTTAACATGTGATACAGTCCTACTATCGTGGATCCCTACAGGACGGAGGTCATGGACAACTCGTCAAACCCCATCGTCTGTCATATGTCAAGATTTATTCGACTTGAGTTCGATGGTGGAAAACTCTTTTTCCACTTTATATTACTGCCCTGGCCAAGGTCTTAGAACTCAGTCTAACAAATCACATAGGATCACTCCTCTTCTATCAAGGTCGATAGATTCCTTATAGGTGCATACCCTACTCCTACAGTGAACCTACTGCAGCCAATCTACACTGCATGGACCCATATGGCTAGAGACCATGTATGTGTGCAGTCAAACTACAATAACCTCACTGTGAGTAGCCGAAGCACCGCAGGTCAAAGGACCAGTCACACTACTGCAACATCAAGCAAGTCACTGACGAGTGGATAGACATCCAAGTGACTTCTTGTCTTGGTCACGCTCAGTACCCTTGTTCTCTAACAAGCACCTGCACTATCACTTCAGTGTCCCTACAATGTGGACTCAAGTCTCGTCCATCCAGAAGGAAAGTGATCTGTGCACTGATCGGATCGATCACCGTCCTCGTGATGATTCATTGATCAGGAGCATTTAGAAATTAATCACCAATGATACATGGCTCAAATTCTCAACTCTTGAGAATATGTATCATCATCTTATTAATTCCTTGGACGATTCATAGACACATAAACAATATGAATGAAAAGATGCCTTTTATTTATTCAATAATAAATAGTCAAGTACAAAATTATGTCCCTAGAATCAACAATGTGTCAGCCAAATTGGCTTCTAGGGCATACATCTAACTTTGTCATCATCAAAAAGGGGGAGATTGTTGACCCCCTAATGGATTTTGATGAATACAAAACACTAGAGTATAATTCCATTTATCTAAACAATTTAATTGAGAAATTCATGTGTTTTATTAAGAATATTGTTAAGAAATGTCTAGGCAAGTTTCCCATAATTTTTATGAATTTATTGAAGAATTTTTTTTGAGATGAAAGAAAAAGTTCAGGGACAGCCGAGACGTCTCCTGATAGTCTCAGAGACGTCTCTGGCACAAACAGGAAGAACTGGCACACTTGGAGACGTCCCCGGCACCTGCCGAGTCGTCCCCACGACAGCGGAGTCGACTCTCTCAGTAGCGGAGTCGACTCTCTCAGTGGCGGCAGAAAGGCAGTTTTCAAGAGATATGCGCGAGACGTCCCCACAGCAAGCAGAGTCGTCCCCACAAATAAAAAGGAGACTTCCCGAGTCGTCCCCAAGATAGCGGAGACGGCTCTCTCAGGGTTTTCCAGAGAATGATTTTTTCGGTAATAAGGCAGCGGAGACGTCCCCTGAAAGAGCGGAGTCGGCTCTCTCAGGGAATTCCAGAGGACATGTTTTTCGGAGATAAAGAAGCGGAGTCGACCCCGAGACAGCGGAGTCGTCCCCATTCAAAAAGTGCAAACAAGCAGAGTCGTCCCCGTAAAGTGCCGAGTCGACCCCAGACAACGTAAAAAGTAAAATCTTGTAGCCGAGACGTCTCTCGTTGAAGCGGAGACGTCCCCGGAACGCCTGGGACGCGACTGACAACTTTTACAGGTTTGGTTTGAATTTCAAATCTCTTTTACTTTATCTCTAACGGCTATATTTGCTTTTTGGGCTATAAAAGGGAGCTCTTAAGTGCTTCAAAACAACTTTTCACCAACCCAAAAGCTAGATCATTTAAGAAAGAAGCAAGAGAGAGAAGTTCAAGGGAGTGAGTGCATTCAAGTGAAGAAATCAAGTGCTTTCAAGCTTCCCAAGTGATTTCAAGCTCAACCACTCTCTTCCGCTCGTGCATTCAAAGCTCACACTCAAATCTACGCGATCCACATCGGAAGAATCACCATTTCCCATGCTTCCAACGGCAAAAGGATTCTGAGGATGATAGTGTTATTTTGATGATTAACAAGCAATTATCTAGAGCATGCTATAAGTTAAATTGATACTTCATTTATAAGTTCATTACTCTCAGTATATTTGTTTAATTGAAAATGGATAAATGGCCTTGTTCATTTGGATGAATCTAACCTTGAGAATGCAGCAAAGTGTGGTTTGAGTCGACCCATAGGTTGATTGGGTCGACCCCGGCACATCAAGAAGTCATCTGGCACACTCCTGCAAAAATGGCACAAATGAACAGTGAGTTGGGTCGACCCAAGGTAAGCATGAGTCGACCCAACCTCCAAAGAACCTCAAAACACAACAGAAGAATGCTCTCTGGATTTACTGAGAGGGTCGACCCACACAGTGGTTGAGTCGACCCAATCTTGAGTCGACCCAAACCCTGAGAGGGTCGACCCAAAGGCAAGACAGAAAGACAGACAGAAATGGTTCTCTGGAATTACTGAGAGGGTCGACCCAAGAAGAAGTTGAGTCGACCCAAGTGAACTTTGAGTCGACCCAAAGAATGGTTGGGTCGACCCATGGGAAGGAAGGCTGAAATTGAGGTTTCTGTGGTTTCTGAGAGGGTCGACCCAAGGAATGTTTGAGTCGACCCAAGTGAAGGTTGGGTCGACCCAAGGACAGGTTGAGCCGACCCAAACACGGGCTGAACATAACGGCTAGTTGTGCAGAAATGCTTTTTGGACTCCCAACGGCTATAAACGGCTAGTTTCTTCAATCCAACGGTCAGAAAGGACTATTTGGAGGTTGGAGAAGTATTTAAGAGGGAGTATTCATCAGAGAAAGCAAGCTTTTGGGAAAATACATCAAGTGCATTCAAAAGAGAACCCTAGCAAGGCAAGCTTCATCCAAGAGCTTCATTCAAGAGTCAAAAGAAAGGGGTTGAGCAGATTCAAAGAGTCATCAAGAGCTCCATCCCCCTTAAAGAGTGAAGCATCCTTGACAAAGAAGAGCAAAGCGACTTCAAAGCGATAAATACTTTCTAACTCTTCCTTGTAGCTTATATTATTTTATATGCTCATTTAGGAGTTTGAATCTTTTCTTTTGTTATTAAACACTTTGTAAAGGTTCGTTGGTGAGCCCGCAAAACCAACAAAGTTTTTGGTGAACCCGGAAAACCAAAGTGTATAGGTTCGTTGGTGAGCCCGTAAAACCAACAAAGGTTTTTGGTGAACCCGGAAAACCAAAGTGTATAGGTTCGTTGGTGAGCCCGTAAAACCAACAAAGGTTTTTGGATTGTGAGCCCGGAAAACAATCCAACTGTAATCCGCGGGATTATAGTGAATTCCCAAGGGGACGCTTGGGGAGTGGACGTAGGTGCTAAGGAGAGCACCGAACCACTATATATTGTTGTGTTTGTGTTGTGCTTGTGCTTACGTTTATTCTTGCACCATCTTCTATCTTTGCACTAGTTTAAATCATTCAAATAGTTTAAGGAAGCATCCACCGCACTTAATTAAGAAAACGTTTAAATCACCAAAATTTAGAAGAAACCAATTCACCCCCCCCCCTCTTGGCTTGTCACCTTGGGCAACAAGTGGTATCAGAGCAAGGTGCTCTAATAGTACTCATTGATCTCACAATCAAGAGTTAAAGATCATGACAACCCAAGTGGGATGTTCTATGAGTGAGGGACAATTAATTGATAGACCTCCACTATTTGATGGTATAAAACTACACATATTGGAAAGCACGCATGCGCATTTTCATTCAAGCACATGACTACGATTTATGGAGTATCATAGTCAATGGGCTACACACAAACACTAATCATGATAAAGAAAGGGCTCAGCAAAATGCAAAAGCCATGAATATTCTATATTGTGCATTGGATGATAGTGAACTTAATAGCATATCTTTTTGCATAACTGCTAAGGAAATATGGAATATGCTTGAAGTTTAAATATGA